>NC_052357.1:35717978-35782281 GCF_009727055.1 Benincasa hispida
TCAACTGCTTGGGTCAAGTTGCTCGGACCCTTGGAACATCCGGCAATAATTGGGCGCATGTTGGCCACCATGAACTTAGAACTGCCTTCAGCTCTTTTGCGACTGATTGCCCTCCTACCTTGGGGTCAATACTGACTTTCAGCGTATCGCCTACACTTCAATATTGTTTGTAACCTGGTCGCACAAGCTGCAATACACCCAAGATAAAAAGTTTGCTCGTACAGACACAAAACTTAACAAACATTTAGTTGCCAAGTCCCTGGCAACGGCGCCAAAAACTTAATGAGCAGAAATTGGAAGTTAATTTTTACTCGATAACCCAATCCCGTGGATGCATTATGTGATGCATGTTCCTAAAATATACGTTGATAGCCATGCGTTGATGATCATGCGTCGGAATGAAAATGCGCCAACAATGTATGTGATGACCATGTGTCCTGCCACAAGTTTTCTTGCGTTCACGCCAAGTATAACATGAACGCAAGTTTCTCAGGTAATCCGAGGTCGAACACAGGGACTTGTAATTATATGTTTGCAGTGATTGTGCATGCGGCAGTATAAATAAAAGAATGAAGGGGATATTGCTACGTTAATCCTACTCCTACTTTTATTTATTAGACAATGCAATGAGAATATGCATGAAAGGTAGAGAATACAAACCCTGACATGAAATAAATGAATGGGAAAATGGATAAAATGTGGTGATGTTTTCATTGCAACCATTAAGAGTGATCGCAAGGGAACCTTAGTCAGTGTCAGACTATGCGATCATGTTACAACCATACACGGCAAGTCATTTTCCAATGGAAATGCGGTGCTCCTAATTCTAGGACGTATGTGTTGAACGCAAGTGTCCATAGAGCTTATTCCTAAGTTTCTACTCTTGTCCTATGCAATGATCCAAAATGTATGAAAGTAAGCTGACCACATTCAATCCTATCCTATCTCTAGGATGCATGCGATGAGTTAATAACAAATAGTGCTAATTCATAAGGGCCTATCTCTTGTATTATGTGTTATTATCTAGCTTTCCCAAGCCTAGATTCTGACCTGACCTTGCCAAGCCTAGATCCTTTCCTTAGACTATCCTACCGATTATCCCTAATGTACGAATGAAGCATACATAATAAAAGACAATCGCATAAACTTCGCTGACCTACGGTTGTTACTATCCTTAGTGAACAAGGAATACCTTGCTTAATGCGTCCAACCACTTACCCTCTCGGGCAGTTGATTGTTGTTGACTTCACTCATAGACAAGCAATGTGTTAGCCCATAGACAGACGTTGCAGCAGCTTCACTCTAAACAAATAAGATTACTCACATACTCGCATAATGCACACCTCTTGGTGGGTTGCTACATGCTTCATATTCCTAACCCACATGACTAAGTATGCAATACCCAAGCAATCTCACTAAGTGTTGCAATGAAAGTAAAGATACTAAGCAAGAAGATGGAGATGGAGTCGAAGGAATAGAGAAATGCATTGAAAACACATTGTATTAATTTCTTAATTCAAAATGTCATACAATTCAATATAGGAAATGAAAGGAAAAAGAAATGACCGGCTGGAAGCAAAACTTTGCTTCCAGCGGATGTACATCAAGGCTGCCGGTGGTGCCATGGATGGGTGGAGAAGGTGACTCTCTTAAGATCTAACTCCAGTCGAAGGCTTCGGTCGTCACTCGAAATGGATGAAGGAGGTGAAGAACTCTCAGTGTCTTCTCACGCAGTTTTTCTGGATCACAAGGATCCGTCATAGACGAACCTCAAGCGAAAACCTTGGATTCAATCTTGGGCGAAAATCCTGGATACCATGAATTTGAGCTCATCGACTTCTATTTATAGAGCTTTGTCGCCGACAACATTAATTGGACTGCTCTGAGTCTGACATTCGACGTGTTCGTCCTTTCTGAACCATTGCCACTAACGGCATGGTAGGTTAAATGTAAGCATCAACTTTGGATTTCTCAAGGTAGATGCATTGATGCATTCATTCCACCAACTTTGCGTTGATCCCATTAGAATGCGTTATCGAGTAGCCGTAGTCATTCAATCGCCGCATTCATTTAACACCGCAACTCTATATGATGACTGCAATCGCTTGACGAGCGCAGCTCCTATGCGATGGATGCATACGGCTAATTACCGCAATATCCATGCATTGATCGATGCGTTTGCCTTGCGATAGAATGTTTCTCCGCAACGGTCGTCTATGCGATGGTCCAGTTTTCGCGTTTGCATTCATTTCCTATATTGGCTACAAAAATAGAACATTGAACGCATAATTAAGATGACATGTATATCTACATGTCATCAGTAGTCCATACAAATCTGCCAGCCAGTGACGATTCTCATGAGGATTAACTTGTTGTTTGCGTTCAAGACTAATGTCATTACGCCATTCTTTGGAACACATTGCACGGAGCTAACCTAGGTGCTATCAGAAATAGGGTATATGATGTCGGCATCTAACCATTTAATGATCTATTTTTTAACAACCTCTTTCATCGCAGGGTTCAGTCTGCATTGAGGTTCTATCGAGCCTTTCTAGTTTTCTTTGAGCTGAATGTTGTGCATGTAGTACGTCGGGCTAATACCTCTTATATCTGCTAGCGTCCATCCGATTGCTTTAATATACTTCTTCAAAATACTGAGTAACTCATTTTCTTTTTCTTCTGGTAACACAGAGGATATTATTACTAGCAAGGTTTCATTCTGGCCAAGGAAAATGTACTTCAAATGATTTGGCAGAGTTTTCAGCTCCAGGGTAGGTGGTTGCTCTAAGGAAGATTTATGTGTTTTTCTCTCATCCTTCAAATTCAACTTTTCTTCATTGTTCACTGTCTTTGTTATTACATGACAGTTTCTAAGGATGTTGTCGCATCCTCTCTTTCTTCATTTTCTTCTTCGGACTCCAAATCTTAATCGCAAGTGTATTCATTGTCAAAATATGATAGGCCTTCATCTTCTGGAAACTTCATTGCCTCGATGATGTTAAACATGAACTTCTTTCCATTGATGCTCATTGTAATCTCTTCTTTGTGCACATCTATTTGAGCACGACTAGTAGACAAGAATGGTCATCCCAATATGATTGGCACATCTTTATCCGCTTCATAGTCTATAATGACGAAGTCTGCCGGTAGAATGAATTTTTCGATCAGACATCCTTCAACTTTGCTTCAGAGTGTATCAGGGACCTGTCTGCAAGCTGGAGAGTCACCGTCGTAGATGTCAGCTGTCCTACATTCAATTTTTTAAAGATTGAAAGGGGCATTAAATTTATGTTTTCCCCAATATCGCATAATGCATGACCGATGTAGATCCCTTCTATTGAGTAGGGTATCGTAAAGCTGCCTGGGTCATGCATCTTCAGTGGGATTATAGAATTTGATTCTTGTGTTAATGCCACTGTAGCGAATTTTCCTGTGTTTCTTTTCTTTGACACCGTATCTTTAAAAAATTTGGCATATTTCGGCATCTACTTTATCGCTTCTGTAAATGAAATATTAATGTGTAGTTGTTTTGATATTTCCAGGAAGCGATGATACTGACCTTCATCGTTTTGCTTCTTTTTCAGTGTCTGAGGGAATAGAGGTAGCTGTACTTTCACTGTTATGGTCTGGAGGCTTAAAGGTGGTCACAACTTCAGGTTCCATAATCTCAGGCTCTTCTGACTCTGTTTGCATCAATGGGTTCTTTGATTCCATTGCATTTGAATTAGTCCTGCTAGGCTCCTTCCTAACTTCCACCGCCGTCTTTCCATTTCACAGGGTGACTGCTTGGTAGTGTTCTTTCCCTGTGTTCCCCGGGTTGCGTGGGAGCTTAGTTGAGCTCGATAGTGTCCCCTACGGTCTATTCTTGAGCTCTCTCACAATCTGTCCTATTTGGATTTCCAAGTTGTGAATAGAAGTCACCTGGTTCTGAAGGATCGTCTCATTCTTTTCGATGTACTGTTAATAGGTTCTCTAGAAAGGGTGATGGTAGTGTTTGAGAGTTGCTGGCTTGTTGTTGCTGTCAACCATTAATTCGTTGGAAAAATCCTGATGGTTCTTCTTTTTGCGCCATAGGTTGATACCCTTGTTGTTGGTTATTTTTCCAAGCAAAACTAGGGTGGTTTCTCCACCTGATGTTGTATGTGTTTGAAAAAGGGTTGTTCTTAACAAAGTAGATTGACTGCGGATTTCGTGGACACTCTTCCACCGAATGTGATTCTCCACATGTAGCATAGTTGGTGCTTATCTGTTCTATCACGTTGACTTGCCCTCTTTGCGCTCCGAAATTCTTTATTGCGATGCCCTGTAACAAATTTATCATCGCATTCATCTGATTTTGCAAAGATGTGATGGCACCATTATTTGTGTTACCCTCTCTGGTCGCTTTCTTGCCAATCTTCATGATTTTTCGATATGCGATCAAGAATGTTCTTTGCCTCATCATAACTCTTGTCCAGCAGACCACTTACTTCTTCTGCATTGCCAGCTGTCTGTGATGCAGGATTTAGTCCATGATAGAAAATCTCCATTTGGAGGCAATCCGGCAATCCATTGTACAGGCAGTCGCACACTAATCTCTTGAACCTCGCCCACACGTCACTGAGCGATTCGTCTTCTTCTTGTTCAAAATTGGTGATTAACTTCCTCCTTTTGGCATTCTTTGTAGGAGGGAAATACTTCTTCATAAACTTCTCCACAACTTGCTCCTATGAAGTTATTTCTCCTGGTTCGAGAGAGTATACCCATTTTGTTGCTTTATCGCATAGTGAAAATGGAAATAGCGTGAGTCAAACTTCTTCAGCGAAGATATTAGGGAACACGAAAGTGTTACAAATTTCAATGAAGCTTCGTAGGTGGGCGTGCGGATCGTCGCAACGTCGTCCGTCGAACTATTCTGCTGTCTGTATCATCTCTAACATTACCGGCTTCATCTCGAACCTTGATCCATCCAATGCTGGTCTCATGATTCCTGGGGAGAAATCATACAAGTTTGGTGACGCATAATCCCTGATGGGTCTATTGCGATCATTCTCCAGCAGGATAGGATTTGCCATTACGTTTTTTGCATTTGCGGCTTGTTCTTCTAGTTGTTCAACCATTCTATGAGTTCTTTCTTATTGTCGACATCTGTTTCTCTATCTTTTGTAAAATTTTCTTTTGATCTTCGGCTCGTAATTAGGCTCAGGAGCGTGTCCTTCGCTCGTGAGACGCTTACTTCTTCCTTTACCGAATGAATGTCAATGCACAAAGGTCGAAAGTTGAAAAAAAAATCAAAGAGGTTTGTTGTTAAGGCAATATATACCATAGTCCTCGGCAACGGCGCCAAAACTTGATGCGTAAAATTGTGATATGCGATGGTGTATGTGTTATGCGATCAAAATGCAAGTTTTCCTAACAAGGCCCAAGTAAAAGCCTTCTTAGGTTTCCTTGTAAGTCCAGAGTCGAACACAGGGACTACTAAGTAGATATGCGACAGACACTTTGAATCTATTACGTTGGTAAATAAATGAAGTGGATAGGGTTTTGATTGAGATTTTTCCTATGCAACGTAGTTGAACGCGGAGTGATGAAAGCGTAGAGTTACAATAAGTATACGATGAAGGAGTTGAGAAGGGGTTTTGCTCACATTTCCTAAGATTGTGCACAAGTTATGCGATCATGCTACACACAAATATAAATACTACATTTCTCAGTGCATAATGCCATAATTCCTATTTCTAGGACGCATGTGATGCATATGCGAAAATATCGATAGAACTTATTTCTAAGTTTCTATTCTTGCTCATACGAGATAATCTGACTCTCTTAAGCCTAGATTCTATCTTTAGACTACTTTCTCAAGTACGTCCAAAGGTGAATGATACATACATAAGACAAAATGATCGTATAAAATGTAAATCTTAAGTCATGCTAGCTAAGTACTTCTCAACCCATTTAGAAATTTAGCCATTCATACGTGGTATGGAGAGATTGAACATAGATTGAAATGAGGTTTCCATTTTTTACAAATAAAGTATTGAGTACAAAATAACAAATGGATTTGAGAGATAACAAGCTCGGTATGCAATGTCTTGCTTCCCGTGGCCTTTTACACTACTCTTTATCACTTCAACTCTATTCTCAATGTGGATTCTTGCTCTCGCAAGGGTTGGCCCTCTCTCCTTTGTATTGCTTTCCGACATTCTCTCGATCTGTCCGGGAATGATCTCTCTCGGCTTTGCCTCATCTTCTTACTCTCTCCGTTCTCTATTTATATGTATAAGTATGTGCCTGAACAGACTAACTAACTAACTCTCTCTCTCTTTGAAGGCCTTCGGTATTTATAGATTTCAAGATGAAGCAGCTTTTCGTACAATGATTGCAATGATGGGTGGCATTAATTTTCCTATTCTGTTGCACCGTTTAAAAGTCACCAAAAGTTTAATGTACTTACTACAGTGTGGCTTTTAACGACTTGTCAACTAAATTCGAAATTGATCGTTATCAGCTTTACATCCCATCATGATTTATTATGTTGTCGCCTTGATGCGAAGTCTTTATGCGATCATCATTTGAGAAACCACTCACGATCGCATGTCTTGTGATCGCAACTTCAAGCGCGCTGTCACATTGTGCCTTTGGATCGCAATTTCATATGTGCCATTGCATTGTACTGCACAAAATAGGTAAATTATCTGATTTTATGCGATAAGCATTCGCAATCGCAATTCCTTTCAGTTTTAGCGCTTTCGGACATAATATTACCTATTTTACCATTGCATTCCTTCACTTATTTGAGCTGTAATAACTTGTATTTCTACCAATTATCAACCACATCTCGAGAAACAATATCTTCTCTCATCTCCATCATTTCCTGTGAGTATCATATCCTACAAAAAAAAAAAAACATTTTGCCTTTGGGTCTAATTTAGTACGTTTACTCTTTGAAAGACGAACATAACAAATTGACCCAAAAACTCGAAGATAACTCATATTGGGTTTTTGATGATATAGTATCTCAAACGAAGATAGATTCAACCCCACCCATGGAGGTAAGCAATTTATGCCATGATAAGTAGTTAACTAACTTATGCCTTACTCCTTTGGAAGATTCTTTGTATGCAGCCATGAAAAGCACATGGAGGTAAGATGTGCTAATTTATGTTCAGCATACCTCTCATAACAAAAGGAGCATACCTCTCATAGTTGCAAGTTGAGAGATCGAAACCAAAATTTTCTTTAAATCGTGAAAATGATAGACATCTATAAGAGAAAAACCATCATTCTCAACATTAACATGCCCTTCTTCAATAATAGAATATAAGAAATTGTCAGCTGTCACAAATACTCTTCCTCCTTGGTGAGCACGTACATCAGAGAAAAGATAAACATTTCCAGCAGCATGGTGAGAACAACATGAATCAACAATCCAATATGTATTGTAATCTATAGAAACATTAGCATTCAAATTAATGGGTTGATCAATAGCTTCAAGTGATAAGCATTGTTCCCATTTAATTTGTTCAGATTTATTGCTTTCTTGTACAACATTTGCTTCTGCTTCTTTGAGATCTACACGATAATTTGGTCTAATATGACTTGATTTTCCATAACAATGACATACCACCTTCACCCGACAATCACGTTTGATGTGTCCTAGTTTGCCGCACCTAAAACATCCCTTCTATTTGGCCTTGGACTGCCCTTCAACCTTGGAACCATTCTTGTCATTTGAAGAACATTTGGAAAAATAATTGACTCTTTCCTTGTCTTTTGTATAAATAATAGCTTCTACCTTGGGATAAGATTGCTTGTTGTCGCTAAACATTTGTTTCACAAATTCTTCTTGATTTGAGAGCAAATTCTCCAACTCAATGATAGAATGTTAATTTAGCCAACCTTGTATCAAAGAAATAAATGACATAAACTCCTTTCATAGTCCACGAATAAGATAACAACACAAACGAACATCGCTAATAGGCTTCTCTTTGTCCAATTCTGAAATTTCATAACACAAAGTCTTAATTTTAGAAAATATTTTGAAACTGAAAAATTACCTCAAGTTGTTCCAGCAAGTTCGTTCTCCAAATATTGTAATCTCGTTGTGTTCTTCTAAGTGAACAACCTTTAAAGTGTGTCCCACACTTTCGTTGGAGAATTCTCATCACAAACATGTTGTATGTACTCCTTGCTTATAAAAGTTTGCAAAGCAAATAAGGCTTTTCCACACTTGACCTTCCACTTTTCTTGAACCTCAACATTCTTCAAAGTATCTTCTAAAATTGAATCATCATCAGAAATAAGCTCCCACAAATCTTGTCCTTGAAGAAAAGCTTCAATACAAAGCCTCCAATAACTAATTATCATTGGTGAGCTTGCCTACACAAAGGTTATTTCCACCGTTCATCTTCACTGAGTATTTAAACTCAAACACAAAACAAAGAACTTGAATATTCTGATACCAAGTAACGAAAACAACAAATCGAAGAGAATGGAATGTGGAAACAAGAGAGAAATATTGCATGAAGGATCAAGTGTTTCAATTGAGATCTACATTCATCTAAGTAGAAAGATTCAAGTATTTATAGGAAAAATAAGAAGCTACCCACTAATACATTATCCTTAAATTTCTACCACTAACCTATAAAAGCTCCCTAATCAATCCACTAAACCATTATGCCATTATCCTCCAATTTAGGAGGTAAGCCATTAACTTCAATTAAAGAACAAATTAATTTAATTAATAAATTGCATAATAAGTTTGCACTAATTTTTAACATTCACTTGATAAACTTAGGTTGCCCTAAGATTGAGAACAACTTCTCAATCAACATTACCTTAGGATCACTCTAAGGATGAGAATTTCTTCTCAATCAATGATGCCTCAGGCTCCCCTAAGGTGAAGGATCTCTTCTTAAGATTGATTCAAACACTTCGAGAACAATAATACAACTTGCCGCTAAATGCTAATTAAACTTCTTGCTTCAAGAACACTAGAATCACAGAGAACTTTGTTGTTCGATCACAATATGCAATTGTATGAAACTCGAAACACAAAAGTTACAATCCTAGCAAGACAACATCTTTCTCTTGAATAAGCATAGCGGAATGAAGGAAAATAATCTCATTCAAATTCAATAGACTAATAAGGAAAATATCCCAAAAAAATAACAGTGCAAAATATGCAAAATAAGGAAAGAATAATTTGTAGAAACAACATCCTATGAAACATTTTTTGAGACAACTATCGGACTAGACCAACTACAACCCCAATGACTCTTAAACAAATATAACCAATTCAGAACTCCAACAATTTCATACTTTTTTATTACTGAAATTGACTTGGTGAACTTCTAATTTCTTGGTTTAGTAAAGCAACTTATGTTAAAATGCAATTTTAGTCAGAATGACTTATTTATATTATTGGAGCTTATGAGAGGTAAATTTCTACAAATCTTTTGATTTTAGTAATTTGGCAAAAGCTTAAAGTTTTTTATACGAGTATATATGTTCTAGGCCTAGTGAGAACTAAAAAATGAACCTTTTTTACTGTCACGAACTTGTGGACTAGTGGGAATAGGTCATCTCCACGGGGAGTTTTTGTATTTCTTAGTCTAATTATCAAGTTGTTAGTAATGGGCGGGTCGGAGGGTTGTTTGGTTTTGTGATCAAGCAAGTGCGAAAAATTAAATTGCTAGAAGTGAATAATTAGAAATATCAACTCGATAAGAATGGATTAGGTTGGACGTACTTATCATTGAAAACTATAGAATAGGGAAATCATTTACAAATTGACAACCATTTACAAATTAATTTCGTAAACGTCCCTAAGGATTAATTAAGAGAGATCTTAATTACACTAAGATCTACAAATAAACATCCATAACCATCATTCGAACTTGCATTAAAATCTGAAAAGGAACGATGTGATGTCTAATCAGAGATGTTAATGACAACATCAATGGAAAAACAAAGAAAACAATTCTTCCTCAATTTTTCCTCAATTTTTCGTCAAATTAAACAAAGAAAACGAAAAAATTCGTTTGTACCTCTTGTTTTATCTGATAATTATAAGGTGTAAAGGTAAAAGGAGGATCATGAGTATACAATCTAGCTTGTCTATCAGTCACGGCTTCACATAAGCTTAAAGGTAGCCAACAGCCTCATCGATTGCCATTTCTTCTTTATAACAAATGGATGGTCGGTGTCAAAAACAATGAAGAGAGGTATGAAATAGCTGACTCGAACAAACCTACAACTCAAACAGACCCGTAACATGAAGCTCCAACAAACCTCTTGGATGAAAACTAACTCCAAGGAATTAGGATTTGGAGAAGGGTAAGGAGAAGGAGAAGGTGGAGAGAGGGGAAGGAAAAGTGGAAGAGAAATGGAGAAAGAAAAAAGAAATTAAGGTTTGGAGTTTTTTTATTTTTCATTTTCTAATTGATAATTTAGGAAAGAGGGAAATAAAATTTGAGAAGGAAATCAAAATGGGAGAGGGAGGGAAATAAAATTTGAGAAGGAAATCAAAATGGGAAACAAAAAAATGAGGATTAAAAAATTGTTTGGAATTCAAAAGAGAGGGTTTCTACAATGTCCATTTTAAATCGATACGCCTACAATGCCGGTTTAAAACCAACATTAAAGATTCACCTTTTTTAAGAACCGACATTGTACATCTATTTTTAGTTTTTTCCAACGGACATTAAAGTCAGATTTCTTGCAGTGAAATTTATTATTCAGGCATTTCACTCCCTAGCCCATCCCAAAATAATAAGGGCCCTGTGATACTTTTCACAACAGGACTCTAAAATATTTTAGCAACAAAAAAATTATAAAATATCAAAATTCATAGTAGTGTACAATTTTTTCTTACAAATAATATTAATAATAATAATAACAAGATATATGAAACTAAGAAGATGTCATCAAGCAACTATAAAACAGTGATATTTTATTTAAAAAGCGTCATCCCTCCAAAATTTCTTTGACGCAAAATCATCAATCAACTCTTCATTGCCAACTCTTTCCAAAATATCATTCTCAATCCCTATCGATGCAAACCCATTAAGCCTTTCCTCTGACATTGTAGAGCACGTATAGCTTTTCAACAACTTCAATTTGGAAAAACTTCTTTCTACAAATGCAACTGTCACAGGAATACTCTCGAAAAACAAAAGGATAGAAAGAACCTAAAATAATTGTTTGAAACATTAGTCATCAATCAATCAATATTTGAAAACTTCAAGAGTCTTAGGGCCAATTTGATATTGAATTTAAAACCGAAATTTTAAAACAAGGGATAAAATGAAAACAGAGTTATATGTTATATTTTCATATATGTATTTGGTAGCAGAATTTATAATTGGATTCTAATTAAACAATTGTAAACTAGTCGTAGTTACCCACTAAATGTTAGTCGAAAATAACTTAGTATAACTTACTATGAACATATTTTATGTTAAAAAAATTATTTAATTAACGTCTTTTAATATTATATAATTTATACAAAAATTTGTAATATTTATGGTTTAAAGTAAGTTAAAATTTAGATGTTATAGCTTATAATTAGAATTTACTGCCATGATTTCATAAAAGCTTCCTAATAAATAGTCTCTATAGTAGGGACTATTTAAGAGGATTTAACAAACGGTAGGGATTCAATATGAAATTATATTAAATAAGAGGAAATTTGTATTGAATAATACAAATGGGAAAAAAAATCTGATTATATATACCACATTTTTAATATTTGCTATTATAGAAAACATTGATCGGTAAAACTTTCCTTTTTTTCGGAATTCCAAATTTACCCTCTCTTTCCCTTTATTAACTTTCCTTTTTCACGTTCGTGACCTCCTTTGAACATTGTCGTTCATGACCTTCTTTCACAGTGAAATATCTATCGTCTCCATGAAATCAGATCAATGAAGCTTCATGATACTTTTTGCTTTCCTTTTTTCCGTTCCTTTTTTCTTTTACGATGAAATATCGATGAATCAATCTCCATGAAATCCCATTCGTGAAGCTCCATGAGTGTATCGCTGGTGTCGATCTAGAGGGTATCGCTGGTGTCGCTCTAGAGGGTATCGCTAGTGTGTTGGTGTCGCTCTAGAGGGTATCGCTGGTGTGCTGGTGTCGCTTTAGAGGGTACCGCTGATGTCGCTCTAGAGGATCTCGCAAGTGTCACTTTAGAGGATCTCGCTAGTGTCGCTTGTGGGGGATCTGTTATTCTTCAATAAATGTAATGTCTTGGTTGCATGCATGTATTTATGTAATCTTTGTAGAACCTTAAGGGAGGTTTGTTGTTTGTGTATATTACTAGTGTTTAAACAGGTTGCTATTTAGATTAAAAGTCTTGGGTGGTGGGTTCTGACAGGAGGAGCTAGTAACTACCACGGTCATATCCTTTTCCAGAATAAAAGGGTAATCTGGGAGGGGGTGTGACACTATACGATCGTCTACCCAATGCTAGACGATCGCCTACTAAATGCTACACGATCACTGAGTAACAAAATACTATACGAAGTTGCAACTATATCAATCACATTTATGAATCAGTCACATTTATACTATACGATTGCCCTCTTTTCCCTCCAACCAAACAACCTCTAAAATAAATTGAAAGTTGCAACTATATCAATCACATTGATGAAGGATTCATATTGATTCAATATAACTATCATTGATCTTGTAAAATAATAATGTAATTTCCAAAATCATAACAATCACTGTATATTGTCAAAATAATTTCCAATCTATTGTCAAACAGAAGTCTATTGTCAATAAACAAGTCTATCTATTGTCAATCAAAGTTGTGATATTTTGAGATCAAAGCTTGGAGCGTCATCATTCCACCTTGGAGATTGCCTTGTAGCTTTGCTTGAAGACACCTTGGTAGACACATTTGGAGAGATCTTCTTTTTGTCTTTCTTTTGTTTCTTTGCGTTCTCCAAAATTTTCTTGGTTGGTTTTGCTTGTCTTTTTGGTCTCTTGTTGTCCTCTATATTTTCGATGACAACCTTTGGTCGATATTTTTTTGAACTCTTTTTAAGAGTCTTTTCAATCACCTGAAATCGTGGAATCAAATATAACATGACATCAATATGCTATCAGTATCAGTCAAGTAAATAAAGCTTCCTATTATTTATACTATCACTGATAACAAACTATCAATGATAGCGTGTTATCACTGATAGTTGGTTATCAATGATTTCAGATATCATTGACAACATGCTAATGTTATAATTAAGATCATCAATCAATATATACTTACATTCTTTTTCGTCATATCTTCTTTATCCTTTTCTTCTTGATCTTCCTCTTCATCTTCAGGATCATCATGCAATCATCAAATCACAGTACAGGAACTAAATTAGCATCAATGATAGCATCCATCAGTGATAGTTTGTTAATAGACAAATCCATCAACAAACTATCAATGAACTGTCATCATATTCCCTAAAGCATCAGTGATAACTTCTATCATAAAAACAAACATGTGGAACCATTACATTCATATCATTGATAGCAATAATAGTGATAGATACTTTTCCTATGAATAAACAATCATCAAATCATAGTATAGGGAACTAAATTAGCATCAATGATAGTATCCATCAGTGATAGTTTGTTGATAGATAAATCCATCAACAAACTATCAATGAACTGTCAACATATTCCCTAAAGCATCAGTGATAACTTCTATCCTAAAAACAAACATGTGGAACCATTACATTCAGATCATTGATAGCAATAATAGTGATAGATACTTTTCCTATAAATAAACAATCATCAAATCACAGTACAGGGAACTAAACTAGTATCAATGAAGCATCCATCAGTGATAGTTTGTTGATAGACGAATTCATCAACAAACTATCAATAAACTGTCAACATATTCCCTAAAGATAACTTCTATCCTAAAAACAAACATATGGAACCATTACATTCATATTATTGATAGCAATAATAGTGATAGATAATTTTCCTATGAATAAACAATCATTAAATCATAGTACAGGGAACTAAATTAGCATCAATGATAGCATCCATCAGTGATATTTTGTTGATAGACAAATCCATCAACAAGCTATCAATGAACTGTCAACATATTCCCTAAAACATCAGTGATAACTTCAGTTAAACAACAATAAATAACTAAATTAGCATAATATTCACTGAAACATCAACAAATCACAATGAAACACAGTACTAATCTTCACATAATTAGCAATCAAACACAGTCAACAATAAACTATCTACATATTCCTCGAAAAACTAGCAAATTACAATCAACATTACAAATAATCTTCACATAATCAACATTTTGATGACTATTAGTCTATGATGACTACACTGTGATGACTACACCGTGATGACTATACTATGACCAAAATGTATAATAAAATGAAACACCTAAAAAAGCTGGAGAATACATGTAGCCCTAATTTGAAATAACTATTTATCTTCTTATATAAACTGTCAATGGAAGAAAAACGAAGCCCTACGTTTTCAAATTCTTGCTATCAGTGATGAAGAGATGAACAAAGGAAAAAGAAGAAATGAAGAAACGAAGAAGAACAACGAGCAAAATCGATGGGGAAGAAGACGGCATTGTCGGAGCGGAAGAAGATGGCACTATCGAAATCAAAAGGTTGAAATTGGAAGGAGACGGCACTATCGGAGCTCGAAAGGGTTGGAAGTGTTTTTCGCGTTTTTCAGAAGAAGATGAAGGGTCGAAATGAAATTTGTAATTAATAAAATAGTCCTTTACATTGTGGCCAAACGGTTTTATATGGGTCCATGTCCATTTTAGTCTTTTCCTTTTTCTGGACTAAATCTTTAATATAAAAAATCTATATTTGCAAATACTTTTATATTACTACATAAACTCTAATATTTATTGTAAAATAAATATTTATGCAACTTCCCCAGAATAAAATGAACTAAATTCTAAATTTTAAAATGTCTAACTTTTATTCAAACCATGGGGACCAAATATGGAATCTAAACTAATTTAATTTATAATGCATTACATAATGCATATTTTTTTTAAAAAAAAAACCGAGTTTATAACATGATATACTATATTTCTAATTGATTTTATCTTTATTTAATATCATTTTTCATTTTGAATTTTAAAATTCAAATTTTGGATACAAAGAATATATAAAAAAGTTGTAGAGATTTTGCACCGTTTAAATCATAGAATCCAAAAATAGTTTTCAGAAATAAAATTCAGGTTGTCAACCAAACATGTATTTTCTGAATTCAATGAATCTGATAACATAAAGTAAAATACAGATTGTGAACCAAACAAGTCCTTAGTCATCCATTTTATCTACCAGTTAAAAAAATTAATGTTCAATTAAAAATCATCATACAAACAAAAATATGAGGATATTGATAAAATTTAAATACGAACAAATAAAAAGCAAACCCATAAATCTATAGCAAACTCATAAATCTACCCAAAAATTTAATTTTTTTTTTAAAAAAGAAAAAGAGAGATGCATGTACGTTCAAGATCACTAAAAGTTAGAGAAGAAAAAGCATTTACTTTCAAGATCACTAAATATCAGAGACCAAACAATCTTCAAATTCCCACCATTTTCAAATTCAGTAGGCAAAGTAGTGGGCAGGAACCTTCATTGTTGGCTTTTAAACGATTTTATCACAATTCACATCATGATGAAAGATTAAAGAAAAATAGAAGGGAGATTTTGGCACCATCAATTTAGGTTTTGGAATGCACAAAAGGAGAAATTGGAAAGGTTTTTTGGTTGAAGATGTGAGAGGAATGAAGAGAAGAGATAGATCATGAAAGAAACAAAAATTTCACGGTGCCATGCATGCATACGAGGGCCCAAATTAGAACAAAAACTAAAATTAGTTATTGATACACGTTAATAGAAATCTATTATTGTTTTTTTTTATTATTATTTTTGTAAATAGTTAGACATTTTTTTCATCAGTGAAAAATTCTCAAAGTAGTACATCAATACAATTTCAGTTTCTTTATTAAATTAAACTTCAAATACATGTGTATTTCTCTTTTGATGCACATCAAGGAATTAATAAAGCTTATACAATTTATCTAGTAGGGATCCATTTGTGAACATACTCATCAACATTAGTAAGATTGTTTCTCAAATAAATCCCATCATCTTTAGCGGTCCAAATACAAGTTCCTTGATTCCCACACCTATCACGGAGCCAGAAGTTGGTGGACTCAGGCCAAAAAGTTTCAAAAGAGACATAGGCATCTCTCTTCACCAATTTGCACCAAAACAAGGTTGTTCCCCAAAGGTTTTCCTTAAAGTTCCATTGGTAATCATCTCCATATTTATCCAAATGGTGATATCCCAAATCATCGTCCTTCGACTGGCAGTGCACTACCATACCGGAGTAGCTTAGCCTGTTTACCACATGAACATAATACCTCGAAGGTTGCGGCGGACGTGACCACACCCTCTGAATTTGATCAGCCCTGACCAAAGCCACCATGGCGAACCATAAAACAACCACATTCCTCATCATCATTTTCTTTTAGACCACACTTTTGTTTATCTATTTCTTAGTTACAATTGATGTTTTGGACATGTATATATGTGGGAATCAATATACATACTTATAGCACAGGCAAGAAATCGATGAAATTGAATGGTTTGGTTTTAATTAAAGAATAAAAGATCTCCTACCTAATTGTGTGTCGTGCATTTTCAATTACCAAACGATAACAATCCATTAATTAGGTATATGTAATATTAACTCTTCAAGTATTTGACTTCAAGAAATTGAATGGTATGGTTTTAATTTAAAAAAATAATCTCCTACCTAATTTTGTGTTGTGCATAATATAATTTTTCCTTTTCAATTAGCAAATGATAACGATGCATTAATTAGGTACACATATTATTAACTATTCAAGTATTCTTTCGTAAATTGATCAGAAATATTTGATTATGTATATAACGTATCTGAGTTTAACCATTATGGATTGACCTAGTGGAAATCGAAACATAAAAAAAAAGTCAAAGAGTTAACGGATCATGGATTAAATCAATGGTGGTCACCTACATAGGATTTCTTATCCTACGAGTTTCTTTGACATGCGGATGTTGTAGAGTTAGACGGATTGTCTTGTTAGATTAGTCGATGTGCACGTAAGCTAACCCGGACACTCATAGATAAAAAAAAAAAGCATTTCAGTTCACCTTAAATTGTGTCAAGCATGTGAACATAACACAATAACATAAAATTCACCTATTAACGTTAAGGTTTGAGGTTCAATCGCCTACCTAACAAATTGTAAAGAAGAAAAAACTTAATATATATCTGGGCAGTTTAATTTGGTGAGATCATAAGAGATGAGAAAATTCCTTTATCATTGGTTTAAACTTAGCATGTGGGAGGATATAACTATAGGAAAATTAACCAAATGTTATAAAATATCAATAAAATATCATTAATGTAGACATATATCATTGGTGTATAAATAATTTATAACATTAATTGCAAATAGTTATCAACAAATTAACTAAATCGTATATATTAGAAGTTAATGACAATCTATTACAAAAGTAATACAATGGAATGAATCAATAAATATTCAAATTATGTCGATAAATAATAACAAAGTATAAGAACACTTTTTGACTGAAAATTTTGATAAATTTGATATATGAATTGTATAATATATATAATACATTTGGGTTAGGAAAACTTCTATTATTATTATTGTTTTACGAAATGGGTTAAAAACTTTAATTCTATTTTTATTTTTTCTCACATATGTGTACCTCTATATATACAAATATTTTTAAAATTTTAAACTCATTAAGTACCTATTTGATCATTGGTTTGAAAATTAAGTAATACAAACACCATATTCATATATATTTTTTTTGTTTTTTTTATTTACTACCATTATTTTACAATTCCATTCAAGTTTTTTTTTCTTAAAAAGAAAACTTACATTAAAGCTAGTACAAGTTTAATCATTGGTTTTAAAAATTATGACTAATAAATATTTAAAATTTTAATTTTAATGCTAATAAATCTTTTAAAAATGTCTAATAGATATATAAACTTTCAATTTATTATCTAAAAATCTCATAAAATATTAAAAAATTCTTACAAATTAATCGTTGTATCAGATAATTTTTTTCTAAGTTAACCTCAAAATTTCAATTCTATAGTCAATAGTTATATTTTTCCTTAAAAAAAAGTCTGATATTACGTATGAGACACACAAATCGATATTTTTTCAGTGATCTAGTATATATTTTTTAATTTTAAGAACTATATATGACACAAATATAGAAGTTGTGTCCCTAACCTTAAATCTTGGATATATCATTGTTCGTATGTGAATTTGTTATGCTTGCTTTGGTGATATTATATGATTTAAACATTATACAGATGTATTTAGATGTATCTAAATTTAAATTTATATGAACTTTTTTTTCCTTACATAAAATCTTGGATCTTTCATACTATATATATACATACACGCCGATACACCCATGACAATAAAATAAAATCGAAAGATCAGATTTCTTTTTACAAGTTTCAAACGATCATTTTTCTTAAATTTGAGTTTGTTTTTATTTTTCTCTGTACCATCGTTTTCAACTTTTCTGTTTCAACCGCATATAATATTTTATGAAATACAACACGTTCTTATTTTTTATTTTTTATTTTTTATTATGTGGAACTTGAACTTTGTATTTGTATTAATTTTTGAGAAGTGAGTAAATCTCTAATACATAATATTTTGATGGTTTCAAAATAAACTATGATCTTTAAGCTGCTTAAACTTCTTGAATGATTGGCCTTTAGGCTTGGACGATCAACTTTTGGGCTTGTTGATCTTCTTGGATGATCGGCCTTTGGACTTTTTGATCTTCTTGCAGATTAGTGTTTGCATGAAGCTTCCGGAGAACCTTGTTTCGTGGTGTTGAACTTGAGTTGGGTGTTGATATTGACGTTGATTTAATGCGATGTAGTTTAATCTCTAATACTTGATCCTCTTATTCACTACCAGATGTAGTTTAATCTCTAGTATCTAATTCTCTATCGATTGAATACGTACGCTTGATGTATAGAAGTGGGGCGTATGGATGTTCTTGAGCTTCAATAGGACTCTCTTATCGACTTCATGAGTTTGGGCTTGATTGGTCCATGGGTCTAACCTTTGGGCCCAATTAATTGGATTTGGGTTTGATTTGACATTCGGGGCAAATTCAACCTATTTGCACTTAATTGAATTTTAACCCAAATAATAATATGAAATTGGGCCAAATTAATCCATTCAACGGTCATGATGAAACTGATGTCATTAAAATTTGTTTTCAACTTCAATAGACACATGTCCCTTCCTAATTGGTCCCAAATTTGATGATTTAAAATTTGATCATTAATTTAATAAATGACGTGGCAATTTGTGATTAGTCCAAATTTTGAGAATTTTTTTAGTTATTTACTTAGATCAGCCACCGGTGGTATTTGGGATTGGATTAACTTTTATTATTTCATGCTACTGAAATTTTTTCGAACTTAAATGGTTGTATTTAAGATGTAGTAAAGTTTAATCTAATCTTCTTGTGAAATGAAAAAGGGATAAAACGATACATTATTTTTTTAAACCCAAAATAGGCTAAAAAACACCATTCAGAAACGTTCAACAGCACCAAATAAATAAAAGGCCAAATTATATACAATACTCTTATACCTTTTACTTTTTCTGAAAAATATCTTTCAACTCTATTTTTTTTATTTTTTTTTATTTTTTTGAATTCCAATAAACTTCTACAAAGAGTTAAAAAAATGTCCTTACTATTAGTTTTTGATGAAGACAGTTAGGAGGTATTTGTTTCAAAGGTTTGTCTCCCAAAACGTAACGGAGGCGTGTAAAAGTTTTCTGGGGCTAGACGGAGATTGGCCCTTGAGTGCAAAGGCAGAAGGGAGCTTGATTGCAAGATCCATCCATCAAGCTTGGACGAAAGTCGGTCTTAGTGACGAGTGAAAGGGTCGTCGCTCAACGAATAAAAGTTACTCTAGTAATAACAAACTGATCTTCCCCAAGAGCTCACATCGACCAAAAGGTTTGGCACCTCGATGTTGACTGTTCGTCACCTAGGGCTATAGTATGTTAGGATTGGATGGGCTAGACATCCTAAGTCAAATCCTTAATTGGGGTAATGATCTAGAAAGGCTTGGCTTCCTGCATCATGTTCCCATGGGCTTGAATAGTAAACACTATTCAAATCTATGAGTTATTCTTTTATCTTTCTTTTTTTTTTCCTCCCTAATTTAGTCTAGAAAGTTTGCAATTTTCAACACAACCTTTGGTGACTAGCCAACTTTGACTGCCAGCTCCGGTGACCGGCACCGACCAACCTCTAGTCACCAACTTGGACAGACCAGCCAACCACTGACCACCACTTCTAGCAACCCCACAGACGAACATTTTTTTGCTATGTCATTCCAAAGAGGCTGTTAGTTTAATTACAATAATATTTTTTAAAAAATATGTTTTCTCTATCTTCTAATTATTTTTTGTTTTGGATTTTTTTTTTTAACTAGGATTATTACTAGATCATCTTTTTTAGTTCTCTTTCTGCCTTTCTTTGATTAAAATTAATGTTTCATTCATTTTAGGAGATTTCATTTATTTTATATTTTTCTTAGTTGAAAATCGATCACCTTTCTATTGGGATCTCAAATATATGTCAAATATACAGGTAATATGATGGAAAATATCTCTGAACTTACATAATTTTCAAAAACGCCCTACTTACAAAAAAGTTAAAAGGCACCTACGATTTGAATAATAACCATTAATATCCTCTTACTTCTCTATTTTTTTTTTTTTTTTTTTGTCTCTCTGCACGTATTGATACCAATTGAGTTAAGTTTTTATTGTCAATTTTTGTCATTGTTAGTACATATAGATGGTCGAAATTATATTCTTGTCTATAAAAATAAAAATGGTTGCTTACGAGATATAATCATGGTTTTAAAAACAAAATCTGTAACCATTTGAAAATTGTTTGAAATTTTTGGAAAAAAAGATTATGTTTGGAATTCTAAAAGTTTAAATTTTTATTATTCATTAAATTTAGTAAAAGTCATTTTTGTTTAGAAAATATATATCAACATTTTTTATATTACTCTATCTTTTTAATTCCAATGTATTTTACTATTTTTCTTATAATACATCATTGAGTTTTTTTTTTTTTAATTTATTGTTTATAAAGATTTTTACAACTATATGATTAATGGATCATATAGTTAATTTAAATTAAGCTTAATAAAATAAAGAAGTAAAGAAAATAATTTTTTTGAGCTTTTTAAATATAAAAAAATATTTAAAATACTTATACTTTATTGCAAAAGATCCAAAAATACAAAGTATTTTTAAAACTTTTTGCTATAAAATGTAAATATTTGTCTCTGTTTAAATTTTGTTAGAAGAAAAAACCATTCGTAACTTCGTATCTCTCCTTTTCATTCCGTCTCATTAGTTATGATATTGATAATTTTTTTTCGTTTGATAACATGATATTGATAATTAATGGTTGATGATAAAAAAGAAGTATATACGTATTGAAAAAAAAAGGTAATGGACAAAATTATAAATATCAACGTTTAGGTATGTGGACAGTTATCGAAATATTATTATGGAGTAATTCATTGTCTTGCTGGGTGGTCTATTGGGGTGTATGTGGATCGTTAATATGCCTTAATAGTTAAGATCTGTGGCTTGTAATCGTATAGGAAATTTTCTTTGTTAATGATATTGATGTTTGTTTTTATAAGAAAATATTGTGAAATAAGCCAGGTTTAAAATGTTCATATTGACAGAAATATTGAAGTATTAATTTTATGAAAGATTCGATGGAAAAATCGATAAAATATCAATTTCGATGGATATTTCTGAAAAAAATTATAAAAACAAAAATTCAAAATATAAATAAAAATTTTATGATTTTCAAACAAGTTAATATGACTTTTATTTATATTAGTGACATTTTGATATTTATTCTATTTCATGGATTTTTCTAGGATATGATGAAATATCAATTTACCTCTGATGTCGATGTCGAATCCATGAAAATATAGAAATATTGGAGAAAATATCAACATGTGGATGAAAAATTAATACTATGAAAATAAGTACATATCCATATTGAAAACAAAATAAGTGATAATCAATTGAATGTCCTTAATCATGAGATGTATATAAATGGAGTGAAGCTAAAATCAAATATTTTATTTTTCAAAAGCTAGAATGACGTTTTAAAGAATTTGAAGGTGATAATTTTTTTTTAGAATAGGTGATATTATTATACAACAACAAGGGGGATCCCATAGCCCGGGATGAAGGCATCACAGCATCAAAACACAAGCAAAGACAGGGTAATAAAACCCAAAATAAAGCCTACAAGATAAGATCAGAACAAAACCAACACAAAAGGAAACAAATTTACAGACCACTAGAGAGAAAGATAGAGAAAAGAAAACAAACTCCCACAAACAAGGGACAACAGCAAAAACAAAGAACAATGGGAAGTACAACAAGAAAAACATTTGTAAACACACTAAAGGTGAACCAGAGCTAACACCGCCAAGAAGAAGCACAAGCACAAACCGTAGAGATCATAAGGTGAACCAGAGTTTACACTGACCTCGGTCTATTTCCATGTAGTCGCCGATTACGTTCTTGTCAGATGTAGTATATGGAAGCATACAAGAAAACACGGAATAACTTACTACNTCTATTTCCATGTAGTCGCCGATTACGTTCTTGTCAGATGTAGTATATGGAAGCATACAAGAAAACACGGAATAACTTACTACGCACCCCTTACTCGACCCCACTCGACACAACCAACTCAACTCCACATCTCAACTCGCCACCCAATGCAATGAGCCCAACTGACGCAACATACCAGACCACACCTCTCTCCCAAACCCACACTCAAAAAATAAATAATCTCGCGACTCCACACCTCCCCCACATAGAAGGCACCCCCCTCTGACAACACACCCCAACTCCTCAACCAATCCCGCGTACCCAACTTGTCCCACACAGCTAACCACGCACAGAAGGAGTGACACGGAATACTACCCCCCACCCACAAAATACCAGCCAAAGACACCTTAGGACGACGAGGACGCAAACTCTCCCACGCACTAGTGATAGAAAACTGACCCCTCGCATTTGATCCCCACACCCAATAATCTTCCCCCACAACCCTCGGCCCCACTGCCTGAATAAGACCCTAGATTTCAAGAAGCTCCCAAGACACTATTGGCCAACTCTAACCTCCCTCACCATCCATGAATTCCGACAACCGCACCTCCGATGCAATGAGCCCAACTGACGCAACACACTAGACCACACCTCTCTCCCAAACCCACACTCAAAAATTAAATAATCTCGCGACTCCACACCTCGTCCACACAGAAGGCAACCCCCTCTGACAACACACCCTAACTTCTCAACCAATCCCGCGTACCCAACCTATCCCTCACAGCTAACCAAGCACAGAAAAAGTGACGCGGAATACCACACCCACCCATAAAATACCAGCCCAAGACACCCTAAGACGACGAGGACACAAACTCTCCCACGCACTAGCGATAGAAAACCAACCCTTGAATCTGGTACCCAGACCCAATAATCTTCCCCCACAACCCTTGGCTGCACTGCCTGAATAAGACCCCAGATTTCAAGAAGCTTCCAAGACACTGTTGGCCAACTCCAACCTCCCTCACCATCCATGAATTCCATCAATCGCGCCTCCAAACTACTCCCTACATCATAAACTACCGTAGACCCATATGAATAAAAAATTGCACCCCCCGACAGCCAAGGATCACACCAAATAAAACAAGACCGACCATCACCAACCATCAAACGAACCAAATGCTTGAATCTCTATTTTGCAAGATAGCCCTCAAGCATCAAAACCTCCCAACCTCACTCCGAATAGCCCACAGAGACCACCCACGCAAAACATAAGCCTCCACACACACCACCCATGATGAACCTGATTTAATTAAGAGAAGCCAGAGTAGCTTCATAATAGTAGCCTAATTCCAAGATGCCACATGCTTCACACCCAACCCCCCCTGCCCAACGGAAAGCACACCTCATCTCAAGCCACCTGTGTACCACCCCAACTCACTGCACTACCCTACCATAAATAACTACGTAACAGACGATCAATCTCATAAGTTACACACACAGGCAACACGAAGATGCTACACCGAAACACCTGAAAGGATTGTAAGACAAACCTAACAAGCTGTAACCTCCCAGCAAAGGAGAGGGACCACGCTGCCCAGCTTCTAATACAAGTTGTAATCTTCTGAATCAAAGTAGCACAATCCTCAGCCCTCAACCGACCTTCCAATAAAGGTAAACCCAGGTACCTAACAGGTAGCAAATCAAGAGAGAAACCCATAAATGCAGCTAGTTCCTTCGCCACCCTAGACTCCACACCCTTAACCATGGAATCTTTCCAATATTTTGCAACTAACACAGACATCCTGCAAATCTGCCAGAACCTGCTCACCAAACTCCAAAGAATCTCTCTCAGCTGCCATAGAAATCATCAAATCGTCTGCAAAAACCAAAATGAGCAGGCCCTACAACGCTTACACCGATCATGGAACCTAAACACATAGGAGGATTTATCAACAACGCTAGAGCAGGACCTTATCACCGAATCAACAAAACAAAAGGAGACAATGGATCCCCTGTCTCAAACTCCTTTTCCTACCAGGAAAAAAACCCTCAGAGGAACCATTAACCAATCAACAGAGAACATAGGCGAAGTAACAAAAGCCCCTCACCCTAGTAACAAACTAAAAGGGGCGTACTACTTATGAACCATCATACACCAACAGAAAATCCGCCAATTGGACCGAATCATATGCCTTTTGAAGGTCTACCTTCAACACACAACGCGGCTTCCCTCTGCTCTCCTTATAGCCCCACAAAGCTCCTGACACAATAAATGTTTTCGAAAATCGACCTTACCGGAAAAAATGCAGACTGATTACCACTGATGAAAGCAGACAACCACTACCGCAATTCTCTCAGCTAAGATCCTCGAGATATACTTATACATAACATTAGCAACAAGAATAGGATCAAACTCTCCATACGTTCTGCTCCACACTTCTTTGAGATAAGAATGATAGCAGTAGAATTAACTCCACCAGGTAGGTGACAGGTCTAAAAAAAATTTAGCACAGCATCACAGAAATCATCTCCAACCACAATTCCAAGCAGCTCTATAAAAATCCAAACCGAAAACCCATCAAGCCCAGGAGCCTTCCCAGACTTCATCGAGAATAAAGCCTTCTTTTAATCTCATCCCGATCACTGGGCGACCAAGTGCCTCCACCCTTCCTCGGACCAGCTAAATGCACAATATCCCCAATTTGGGCTGTAAGATCCCTATACCCCACTGGCTGAGACCCTAAACAACCCTAAAGAAATCTACTGCCACCCTTGCCACCCTGTCATGCACTGCCTGGCGAGTCCCTCCAAGCATGCACGACCGTAAATAAACCACTACAGCTGCGTCGAGAACGAACACAACGATGAAAGAAAGTTGTGTTCGTATCACCTAACTTCAGCCACCTCACCTGGCCTTCTGTCGGAGCAATGCCTCTTCCAATCTTGCCAAATTGAACCAGAACATCAGTGGCTCGAGTCGCCTCTGTGCACACCGACTTTGAATCAGGATCCCTTTCTACCTTTCCCTGAGCAACCTCTATAACTTGCCTAGCCGCCCTCACCTCATCAGCTAACACAGAGATATGCCTCCCAAACGAAGCACGTAAAACTCTCTTCACTACCTTCAAATTTCGCACAAAGCTAACCATCGGAGCCACATCCTCAGACTTTCTCCACACTGACCTGATAGTATCCCCGAAAAGTGGAGCCGGCCTACTCCTTGTCTCCCTGTAGACACTAGAAGAGGTCTATAATCAGAAATTTCCCACTGACCAACCTTAACCTCCGAATACTGAAAAGCTACCTTTCATGCCTCATTAGACAAGCAATGATCCAATCGGCGCAAGATACCATTTCACTGAATTTTACTAGTCCAAGTAAACCAGTTACTTGTCACACCCAACTCAACCAGATTTGCCTCCAATAATGCCCCATCAAACTTCTCCATCTCCCTCAAGTTAGGACAACCACCAAAATCATTCGAACTACGAGGAATAGCATTAAAATCCTTCAAAACAACTCTACGAAGCTGCCACGAGAAATACACATCCATCAACTGAGACCACAAGTTCCTCCTCTCATTCACATGATTCGAGGCATACACAATATCGATATGTACCCTAGCAGTAGATACAATATCCACTAAGGTCCCAGAAATGAACTAATCCCCACTGACATCAATAGAAAACTCATAGACACTCTTCCGCACATCACCCAAATCCTCCAAACTCCTCGTACACTATAGCTACACATACAACTTCACGCATCACCAAACCTACCCATCACCATACCAAAATTTTCACGACGAACCCTCGTCTCAAGCAAGTAGCAGAAAGTAACAGAGAATGAAGCCAAAAAGTCTGCCACCACCCTACACTTAACAGGGTCGTTCAACCCCCTAACATTTCAGGAATACCAAATCATGGACCTTGCAACAAATCACACCTACCACCTCACATTGGGCCTTTGCCCGAACTCACGAACATCTCATCCATAACAGGAAATGGATCAGGATCTGCATGCACTAGAGCCAAAGCCATCGAGTCTCCCCCCTCATCACACAAAATTTCAAACTTATTGTGATCATAAACCTGCTTTACAAACCCCGTAATTCCAAGGGACCCATATACTACTTTGTTCCTCAAGGGCACCGAGTCTGGTGACCCACTGCCACCCCTATGACCTACACCTTCTCTATCCCACCTACGACGACTGACCATAGTAAACTCGTCAACACTCCCCACACCCTTACTCAGAACCACTGGGTTACCTCTCCTTTCACCAATACCCACGTCCTGCCCCTTTCTCACACTCTCAATACCCTCATTCTGTGCAACTGAGAGGTCTTCTTTGAAGTTTGTGAGGTAGATCTACGAGAGTTTGCAAAGCTATCTAGGTTAGTTGCGAAAGTTGGGAAGAGTTCCATGTTTGTTGCGGGTGTGGAGTCTGGTGAGGTGGAGGAGCTTGTTGCTTTTATGAGGTTCTCTCTTTGTTCGCTATCTGTTAAGTATCTAGGGTTACCTTTATTGGCTGGTCAATTAAGGGTTGTGGATTATGCGCCTTTGATACAGAGGATTACAACTCGTATTTGAAGCTTGGTAGCTCGGTCCCTCTCTTTTGCTGGGAGGTTTCAGCTTGTTAGGTCTGTCTTACATTACTTTTAGGTGTTTTGGTGTAGCATCTTCGTATTGTCTGCGTATGTAATTCATGAGGTTGATCTTTTGTTACGTAGTTATTTATGGAAGGGCAGTGTGGAGAATCGGGGTGGTGCACTGATGGCGTGGGATGAGGTGTGCTTGCCAAAGGGTGGGTGCAGGGGAGGGGGGTTGGGTGTGAAACATGTGGCTTTATGGTATCAGGCTGCTATTATGAAGCTGTTCTAGCTTCTTTTAATTAAATCAGGCTCATTATGGGTGGCCTGGGTGGATGCGTATGTTTTGCGTGGGCAGTCTTTGTGGGTTGTTTGGTGTGAGGATGGGAGGTCTTGGTGCTTGAGGGCTATCTTGCGTTGTAGGGATAGATTCAAGACTTTGGTTCGTTTGATGGTGGGCGATGGAAGGTCATGTTTTGTTTGGTGGGATCCTTGGTTGCCGGGAGGTGAGATTATGGATTCATATGGGTCTACGGTGGTCTATGATGCAGAGAGTAGTATAGTGGCACGGTTGTTGGAGTTTATAGATTGTGAGGGAAGTTGGAGGTGGCCTATAGTGTTGTGGGAGTTGCTTGAGATCTGAGATTTTATTTAGGCAGTGGGGCCTAGGGTGAGGGGGGAGAATTATTGGGTTTGAGTGTCAGGTGCTAGTGGTCAGTTTTCTATCGCTAGTGCATGGGAGAGTTTGCATCCTTGTCGTCCTAAGGTGTCTTGGCAGGTCTTTTGTGGTCTGGGGGTGGTATTTCACGTCACTTCTTCTAGGCATGGTTAGTTGTGAGGGATAGGTTAGGTACGTGAGATTGGTTGAGGAGTTGGGGTGTGTTTTCAGGGGGGTGTAAAGTCGCAGGATCATCTATTTTTTTAGTGTGGGTTTGGGAGAGAGGTGTGATCAGGTGTGTTATGTCAGATAGGTTCGACTCATCGGGTAGTGGGTTGGGATTCCGAGTTGAGTTGGTTGTGCCGAGTGGAGTCGAATAAATGGGTAGTAGTAATAATATCACCTATTCTAAAAAAATAGAGATTACAATATTATTCAATACAAGATTATTAACATTATTCATTCGTTAAAATATCATGAACACATTATTAGGGAATAATTTAAATGTCAATTCTAAAATAATTAAACATACCTTGCATCTCCAACTCTTGTGTATAAAAAATGACATTCATACCCACTTTCTTATTGTGTATTGAAAATGAATCTACCACAAGAAATACAAACAAGCAAAACAATAAATAATGAATTAATTCTTATTACAAGTAAGGAAAAAAAGCAATGACCTAAGATTCAACTTCTACACTGTCAGCAAAACTTATAGCAAATAGCAGAACACAATCCTATAACATTTCCACAAAATTATAACAATGGCTATAACATTGCCACAACATTTTATGATATTCAAACTGTGACCAATTGTATATCAAAGAGCAATTTTGCCACAATTGTATCAAGGGCGTTGAGGTTGTTGTGAAGCAAACTCCTTGTCTCTCATAGTTATTATCAAAAAAGAAGAAATTTTAGAACTAATATAACTAACAATTGGAGGATTAGATGTGGGTCATGCGTTGTGCAACCTAGGAGCGAGCATCAATCTCATGCCCCTTTCAGTTTTTCAGAAATTGAGGATTGGCAAGGCACAACTTACTTCTATCACCCTTCAATTCATTGACAGGACAATTAAGTGCCCGGAAGGGAAGATTGAAGATGTTTTGGTGAAGGTTGACAATCTCATATTCCCAGCAGACTTCATTATTCTTGATTATGAAGTAGATAGGGAGGTTCCAATCATCTGGGCACCCTTTCTTGGCTATTGGGAAAGTTCTGATTGACGTACATAAAGGTGAGCTAACCACGCACGTGGATAATGAAGAGGTGAAGTTTAATGTGCTCAACGCATTAAAATTCCCAAACAGTGATGATTGTCAGCTAAACAATATTGAATTGACTGAAGAAGAGACTCGAGTATGTGAAGTTCTCGCGTTGGAAGGAACCCTGAAGGAATCCGAGCCACCAAGTCTGAGTGAGCAGCAGATAAAACAAACGCGTCCTTCACTCGATAAACCACCAGAACTCGATTTAAAACAGTTGCCCGGACATTTGAAATACGCTTTTCTTGGAACTAATAATACATTGCCCGTAATCATTTTCGCTAATCTCACAAAGCCTAATGAAGATTCACTCTTGCAGATGTTAAAGAGACATAAGCGCGCACTAGGGTGGACGCTTGCAGATATTCGTGGAATAAGTCCATCCTATTGTATGCACAAAATTAGGCTGGAGGAAGGGAAGACAGGGTCAATCGAGCCTCAAAGAAGGCTTAACCCCATTATGAAAGAAGTGGTAAAAAAGGAGATTCTGAAAATGGCTGGATGCTAGAGTTATTTATCTGATATCCGACAGCAGTTGGGTTAGTCCAGTTCAATGCATTCCCAAGAAAGGGGGAACGACCGTGATAGTAAACAGCAACAATGAACTCATTCCTTCAAGAACTGTCACAGGCTGGCGAATTTGTATGGATTATCAGAAACACAATGCAACAACTAAAAAGAACCACTTTCCTTTTTCTTTCATCGATTAGATGCTTAATAGACTTGCAGGTAAAGATTTTTATTGTTTTCTCAATGGTTATTCTAGTTAGAACCAGATTTTAATAGATCCGGAAGATCAAAAGAAGACCACGTTCACTTGTCCCTTTGCCCTTTGGGCTATGCAACGCACTAGGGACATTTCAACGCTATATGATGGCCATTTTCTCTGACTTCTTGGAGAAGACCGTGGAAGTCTTCATGGACTACTTTTCAGTCTTTGGAGACCCATTCCAGTCATGCCTGGATAACTTAGAAGCCATCCTCGCTCGGTGCGAGGAAACAAACTTAGTACTAAATTAGGAAAAATGTCACTTCATGATGACAAAAGGAATTGTTTTAGGGCATAAAGTATCCAAGGCTGGCTTGGAAGTGGATGGAGGCAAGATTGATGTAATAGCAAAACTTCCACCACTAGCAAATGTCAAAACGCTAAGAAGTTTTCTAGGACATGCCGGCTTCTATAGACGGTTCGTCAGAAGCTTTTCTCAGATTGCACAACCTCTGAGCGCATTATTGGAGGCAAACCGGCCCTATGTTTTAACGAAGACTGCACTAACGCGTTCGAAACCTTGAAATATGCATTGATAACAGCTCCAGTGTTGATAGCACCAGACTCGACGCAACGTTTCATTCTTATGTGTGAAGCGAGTAAAGTCGAAGTGGGAACTATGTTAGGGCAGAAGAGGGGAAACTTGATACATCCCTTCTTCTAGGCATCCAAAACATTAACCGACTCTCAGGAACACTATACAACTACTGATAAAGAGATGTTGGCTGCAGTATTCAGTATTGAAAAATTTTGTCCTTACTTAGTTGGTGCATCAGCCACCATATACACCGACCACTCAGCCATCAAGTTCCTGATGAACAAGAAGGATGCAAAGTCGAGACTGTTAAGATGGGTTCTACTACTACAAGAATATGACATTGACATCCAAGACAGAAAGGGAACAGAAAATCAGGTGGCTGACCATTTGTCCAGGCTTGAAAATCAAGAAATGCAAATCCAGGAAAACGACATCAAGAGCGCATTCCCTGATGAGAGCCTGTTCAGAATTGAAGGCAGGGAACCTTGGTATGCTGATATAGTTAATTAATTGACCACCAAGCAGTTCCCTGAAAACTTCATTTCCCAGCAAAAGAAACGGCTAGTCCATGACAGTAAGTTTTATTTCCGGGACGAACCGTTTCTGTACAAAAAAGGCCTAGACTCTATACTGCGTCGATGCGTCCCAGAGGAGGATACACAACGCATCCTGGCCGAGTGTCATAATTCTCTTTATGGTGGGCATTTTGGTGGGCAAAGGACCACGGCGAAAGTTCTTCAATACGGTTACTTTTGGCCCACCCTTTTTAAGGACGCACGAGAGTTTGTTCAAAATCGTGACCCTTGCCAACGCACAGGGAATATTTCTTCAAGGAACGCAATGCTCTTGAATAATATTCTTGAAGTGGAGTTGTTTGATGTCTGGGGCATAGATTTTATGGGCCCGTTTCCGCTGTCTTGTGGTCAGCAATATATCTTGTTGGCTATAGACTATGTATCTAAGTGGGTAGAGGCAGTAGCCTGTGCCAGAAACGATGCGTCTACTGTATCTAAATTTCTTATCAGGAATATTTTCACACGCTATGGAACGCCGAGAGCTCTGATAAGCGATGGAGGTATGCATTTTATCAATCGCATCGTTTCAAAATTACTTGCAAAATATAATCTCAGGCACAAGATTGCTACCGCCTACCACCCTCAGACAAATGGTCAGGCAGAAATTTCAAATCGAGAAATCAAATCAATTCTGGAAAAAGTCGTCAGCACAACGTGGAAAGATTGGGCGCAGAGGCTGGATGAAGCACTCTAGGCCTATAAAACTGCGTACAAAACACCTATAGGTATCTCTCCTTACTCACTTGTATTTGGTAAAGCATGTCACCTTCCTGTAGAGTTGGAGCATAAGGCATTTTAGGCAGTAAAGAAGTTGAACATGAATCCAGATGCAGCGGGCGTTCAACGCAAGCTTCAACTCAACGAGCTCGAAGAATGGCAAATGAACGCATATGAAAACAACAAGATCTACAGGGAAAAGACAAAGCGTTGGCATGACCAACGCATCAGCAAGAAGGTACTTGTTGTTGGTCAGAAAGTTTTATTGTTCAACTCACGCTTGCGTCTGTTTCCTGGAAAATTGAAATCTAGATGGTCCGGGCCCTTCATAATTAAAACGATCTTTCCCTACGGTATTGTGGAATTAATGCAAGAAGATGGCACTGATGCGTTTAAAGTAAACGGCCAAAGGGTTAATCCGTACTTTGAAGACGAAGTAGAACGCCAAAAGTCATCTTTTGCACTATGCAAGACAAGCTGAAGTTCGCAGCAAGGCATCTCTGCGGTTGTAACGCCACATCTTCCAGGGACGCCTCTCTCAACCTTATTCTTTTACATTTTGTATTTTAAGTTATGTTTGAATTTGTTAGTTTAGTTATTTGAAGGTTTTAAGTTGATTGTTTTGCCTTTACAAAATTTGAAAATATGATTGTTTTTCTTTTAGAAAAGTTGAGTATAATTAAAACTGAAACATTGGACGCGTTAGACACAAGTCAAATGCAAGGGGCAGTTGAAGAGACGCGTCTCGAAAACACAAAACACTCGAGTGTTTTGGCTAAACGAGGTGACCCTTCCATTTTGCATTAATTACAGTAGTCAGGCATCGCCTAACGTCAGCCACGATCATCCTCTCCCCTCTATAAAAAGCTCTCTTGAACCAAACCGTTTCTTCTTCTCCTTCACTACGCCTACTAACCTCCATTTCTTTAGAAACCCTAGAACCTCAGATCCACCAAACCTCTATTCTCCTCTCTCATTCAGCATCTCTGGTGAACAATGTCGTTCGGCTCAGATTCTCAGAACCAAAGTTACAGCGTAGGCAACGATTCGCCGGTAAGTTCCTTCTTCTCTTCTTCATATTCAAGTTCACCACCACCTAGCCCTAAAAAATCAACCTCCGTCCCTACCCAATCGAAAGCCTCTTACGGTGGCGCTACCTTTGCTCAGCGTCTGGCCGCTTTTACACCTTTTTCCACCTCCATGAAAGCTTTGGCCAAGAGCTCCAAGAAACCTGTAAACCCTCTGCCAAAACTTCTCTGCCTAGGGCTAAAACCCCACAAAAACCTAAGTCTGCCCCTTAACTAAGGGTAAAGACACCAGTCAAGACTAGGACGCGTCCATCATCTACGATCGCATCCAAACCTTATACTAAGCCTTCCCCACCACCATTTATCCTGAACATAACCTTGGTGGGTGCAACGCATGAACCTCTTCCTACCTATGTCCATACCGCACCATCTCCAGCGGTGCATCCACCTCCCCCTCTATCCATTGAACCCTTAGCCACAATTTACCCAGTGGATCAGACACGTCTAACTAGCCATCACCTTCACCTATCTTCATATCCTCTCCGGGGATGCCTCACACCCCTGTGGGCACCCTACCATTCACTCCACCTATCCCAGCATCTGATAGTCCTGTGTCAGAGCATAACCTTGAAGACTTGACAGAGTTAGCAAGACGTGATGAATAAGAAGTATTTGGAGCTATTCTAGCATCGCTCAACCAAGAGCAAGAAGCAACTCAAGTGATGCGTTCAGATCCATCAAAAGCATCACTCGAGTTGGATGAAACAGAAAGATATGCAACGATGCTAGAAGAAGAGATGGGAAATGAAGAAAGAGAAGAGAATGAAGGTAGAGAAAGAAGAGTTGGCCCCGACGCGTTGCAACCATGCCCATCTAACGCGGAAGAAGGGCATATAAAATCAAAGAGAGTATTAAGGAAGAGAAGGTTGATACTGGAGAAAGAAGAAGAAGAATTTGCACCCGGACGTGAGGGTGCAACACGTAAAAAAGGGCACAATGCATTGGAAAATGAATTGGAAGAATATGCGCCCGCGAGACAAGGGCGAAGGAAAACCAATCTCCAAAAGAAGTTGGAGAATGAGATAAGAGAGTTGGCTAAAGAGGCAAGCGCGTTCTACAACAGCGAATTCAACATGGAAAAGAACACCGCCTTCATGGAAGGGGTGTTAGTGCGCTTCTCGGCAAACAAGATAAATGAAGTGTTCAACTTAAATAGTAATCCTGATGCAGAAGGAAATCGCATCGTAGAGCAACCAATGCCTGGTCAATTGGAAGATGCGTTGAAGACAATGGCCAAACCTAGCAGTAAGTGGCTGACATCAAGGAATGTATCAAAGATGCTTGCTTCAAGGAATCTGAACCCAGACGCTAACATGTGGTATTATTTAATCAAACATAGCATCATGCCTACAATGCATGATGAAACGTTATCCAGAGAACACGTCCTGACCACTTACTGCATAATGCAATGCATCCCGTTGGATATTGGGAGGATTATACGGGACCAAATTAAGGCCATCAAGAACAAGCCTCGAGGGCAACTATATTTTTCGTGGCTGATCTGCGCATTATGCGAATACGGGGGCATCCCTCTCGATGGTCTGATAGACATAAAGGCAGTAAGGCGTCTCCTTCGAGGATCACAACATTAAACAGCCTTACCTGCCAAAGAAGTGGCACGTAGACCTCACGTAGACCTCGACCAACAAAATGCACCCCCAAAAAAAGACGCTTCATGGTAGTTGAACACAACGATGAAGCTTCAGAGAATGAAGAATGTGAAGCTGAGCCAGAAATTTTGGCTGAAGAAGTGCAGTTTGCACTTGAATTTTTCCATGACTCACTAATAGCCCAGCCAGAAGGGAGTCTTGAGCAGGTGCATCAAGAACCCATATTCATAGATCAGGACCTCTCTTACTCCATTCCTTCGCCCCAATAAAGTTCAATAAAAAATTTTGTGCTACCTCTAGTGATCTTTGAGCCAACTGGGTTAGGGTCCAGTAACACAGTAGCATTTGAAGACCCAGTTGGACGAGAAGAACCAGTACCCCAACGCAGCATAGACTTGGAAGAGTTGAAAACATTAATCAGTGATAAACTCCAACCGTTGGCCGAATCAATTGAAGATCTTCAACAGCAAAATCGGGTATTAAGAGATTACTTGAGGCAACAGACAAGATGCATGCAAGACCAATTTGTCTACACAATGCAATATATCAATCAGGTCTTGGTGGGTATGTTTGCATTGCCTCCATTACCAACCCATCTCAGAAATCCCTAACGCTTCATGGACGAGAACCCCGAAGAAGAACGCAGAGATGATGTGCTAGCACAGTAGAACCTTGGGATGTTGGGTTAAAATTATTTTGTAATTTTTGTTTAATTGTCCTTTTGCATCTTTTTGCTGTGTTTATGCAATCTATGTTAAAATATGAAAAATGAATGAGAAGTTATCACTTTGATCCTTGTGTTTGTCCTTAGCATACTTTATTTTTGTTCTCTAATTGTTTTTCCAAGTCTTGTGCTTAACTTAACCTCAATGATATCAACTATATGAACTCATAAGCATAAGATAGGCGTTAGGAAAATAGACAAGGCTTGAACTTTTTTTTTTTTTTTTTTTTTAAAAAAAGGTTAAGTTTACTTTCTAACGCATGCAAGCTTGAAGTCTTAAACTCCTTTCAATTTCTCAAAGCCTTTTAAAACTTTGTTTCTCTTTTAGCAATGAGGATATAGCTCATCTCCAAATTTGGGGATGAAGGAAATCCGAGCGTGGACGCGTCAATGTATACATCATAAAGAAAAAGGGAAACAAAATAAGAAGAATTTTGAACGCAACTCCTTTGTCATTACTTCAAAAGAAAGAAATTTCAAGTGACATGAGATTAATTGGAACAGGCACTTAGCCATAGTTGGATACCTACATGACACTCGTGGGGGTAAGCCAAAACGAAGTTAAGTATCCTAGACCAACCCGTCCCATAAAACTCCTCTATCTAATAAAAAAAACTATATTTTGAAAAAGGAATGAATATTAGATACGAGTTTAGTTGTAAAGGGTTCTCACCCGTAGTTGGATGCTCGCATGACACCTGTGGGGGCAAGCCAAAACGAAAGTGGGATACCTGGAGCAACGCATAGGTAAACAAGTACACAATCATTTTCTCTTTATCTAGCATTTGTTTTTCAAAAGAAATAGCATCTAACGCATTCCTGGTTTAGAAAAGATTGAAATGTTTTGAGAAATGAAAGAAGTTGTAACGAGAAGCCTGCCGCATCGGAAACTAAATATTAGTTCTTTTAAGAAAAACATCAATCTAAGTTATATTCTCCCAATTCTTGTTTCAGCTTTGAGACTAATATGATGAGAGGTGAAATTTTCACATCTAAGGCAGAGGAGATAGCAAAGAATTATTTTAGAATGCTTGAGGACAAGCATTGTTCAAATTTGGGGGTGGTTGATAACTTGTAAAAATACGAGTTATCTTTGCTCTTAAGTTAGAACAATTAGGGATTTTAATGATAAATTCTCCTGATTTTTAATAAAAACGCATGGATTTACTTAAACAATAGCAATTTCATGTAAAAGAATATCACTAAAAATCGTGGCGCTAACACACTACTTTGCAGGATTTCAATGCAAGAGTTGACAATAACGCATTAGACAAATGCCGCAGGAAACGAGCTAATGCATGAGCCATGCGTCGGAGGGAATTCAATGCATAGAAGATTCATTACTCCCTAATTGTGTCACATCACCACTTGCAAGCATTGGCACCTGCAACAAGCAGCGTCTGAAAAGCTTCCAGTAGCAGGCGGCGTCTGAAAAAGTTTCCAGAGATCAGGCAGCCAACCAGGATATGGAGTTTAATGCTGACTAGGGCATGGACTTTAATGCAGCCCATCCTCTAAGTAGACGAGACCAACATCTATAAATACTTGAAGACCCTCAAGAATTAAGTGTTCAGACAATTAGAAGCTCCATACTCTCTGTAAATTTGTACACTTAGTTTTAGATTGTACAAGTTGTGACGAGGTGTAAAACGATCGAAGAAGCTGAGAATCACCACCACCGCCGGCCAGGAAGTGGAGAAAGTTATTCTTGAGAAAGATACTCTGTCCTCGGCTCTTTAAAGTGATTATACACAACAAGATTAAGCCAAAGAACTACAAGAGATTGTATTCTTTGGCTTAACTCAGTTTCTCTCTTAATATCATTTCCGTTTCATTTTGATTGAATATAGTTCTTTGTAAAGACTCATTGATCCTTTATAAAATTCATATATTTGATCAATACTTTTGCTATTGTTTATCTTCTGTTTATGTTGAAAGCATTAGTACTTCATGAACAATTCTGTTCCTACGCCTAAACCAACTTGACAACTTGGTGAGAGCTTCTTTACTTAGTTGTTCGAAAGAATAGCTAAGCCGCATTAAGTAGAACGCCTAGTATAGCTAGAGATAGACTTACTAGTGTTTCTTGCATTCTAAGTTAGATGCATGCATCCTAGAAATAGGCTTGTATGTTATTCGCATTGAGAAGTGTTAAATGATGTTTAACGCATGAACAGAAAGATAAGCAACCCATCCCATTCCATCCACATTACATCAGTTGTGTGCAATTATCTTTAACCGGCGCGTCCACCTACTTAAATTCCATTTTCACATGATCCTTCATTTTTTTCACTCAACTCTTTTGTATTGTCTTGCACAGGCATAGTATGTTAGTGTAAATAATACATCTTTCACATTTATTTAGGAAACACCTCCTACTGCAAGTACAAGATTAGATTTATACTTGGGTCTAATCTAGGAAAACTTGAACGTTATTATAAGAAGTTGTGTGTCTTCTGTGCATAATATTAACACCCCAAACGCACAGTTATCTAACCGTATCAAGGAAGAACGCAGCACTTAGACTTTATTCTTCCAATCTATTTTACTTTATATACTCCTAAAGCATCTCACGATAGCAGGCGAACAGTCACCCATTTCGTGATGATTAGATCCATCAGCGCATCGAAAGTCCTAACCATAACCGCACAGATCTCCAGCCTGCCGATGGCCGACTTCTCCTTCACTCTGCACTTTTTGGTTCATGTAATCTAGGTGTTCTTTGATGGCGATGCAACAATCTTGCAGCAGGATGGAGAAATCGAAATCGAGGGTAAGAGAGTGGAGGTGGATCTTCCAGTATAAGATGTAGTGGTCAGGGAGGGATGAGGTATGTCGACGATGCTAGGGTACTTGGGGAGAAGCCCATTGTACGGCTCCAGAAGCTTCTCATCTATGACGAAGCTTCTATAGAGGTCTTGTTCATTGGTTTTATCGAAGATTGGGTGAATGGCACCAAGGTTGAAGAAGAGCAAATGAAAATTTAGAAAGGAGAGAGAGAAGTAAGGAGATAAATGAAAGAGGTGAAAAGAAATGGGATAAAGTGAAAGTGTAACCTTGATTTGGGCGGCAACTAAAATAATATTGAAAAACCTGGCGCCTCTTTCTTTTTTGTTTTTTGGGATAATATTCTTTATGCTATAACAAAGAACTATAGAAGGTGTTATTTGTTGTAGTGTAATATAACCGAAAAAGTCATGTGTTCAATCTAATATAACCAAAAAATATTTTACTTCTTTATTTTTTTCAATAATTATATTTTTTATTTCATGTTCTAATAGTTGTATATGAGTTCACTTTGTATATTATGTCCAAGATAATGATAATAAATTTCTTTATTTTGAATACGATAAAAATGTTCTTGTATAATCAAATTCGGCAATCATTTCAATTAAACTTAAAAACTTTCTATTTTTTTTCTTGATAACTCTTTTCATTACTTCCTCCAAATGCTAAATTATTTTTAGCATGATTTTTAACAACAAGAATAATTCGTGTTAATACTTTATTTCAAAAAAAAAAATTCTTTACTAAGTAATTCTTGAACATCTTTGTCAATTGTTTTATTTTTTAACAATCTAATTTATAAATCAACCAAAGCATTCTCATTAGATATGTATCCATTGTTAGTTTCATGACTTTTAAGCTGAGAACTAAGATTTTTCTCAATCATTAACTCCTTCATTAGCCAATTGAACTCTATTAGATTTGGTACCAAGTAACTTACAACAAAAACAATAAATTTTATCAAAATCCTTTGAGTAAATTAGCCCATTTCTATCATATTGTTCACCATTAGATAATTTTTTAGTATAGTGAATATTAGAAAAATTACTAGAATTTTCATCTTTTGGAAAAATTAAATGACTTTCTATAATGAGTCCATTTTCTAACAATAAGTCAATTAATTCAGAATCAATTTTTTCTCATCTTTCTAGATCATATATATTATATTCAGAATGCACCATACATGTCTCATTATCATTACTAATATCATCATTATTTTCTCTTTTTTCATTTTCCTCCTCGCTCTCTAGTTTTTTATTTTTTTTCCATTTAAGTTTATTTTATTACATGCTTCATTTTCAACCATATAATTATCTACTATTTTTGTTTCATCTTTCGATTTGTCTATATCTATCATTTCTTCTATTATTTCATCAGTTTTATTCCTTTTAATTTCAATAATAAATTTATGGAGAGCATTTTTTTTAGATTCAATCAATTTTTCTACTTCTTTTTTTTTCTCGAGTTTCTCATATCCAGTTTCATATTTTCTAGTAAACATATTGATATTATATGTATGAAAACATAAACAAATCTTAGATGTTAAGGTATTGAACAATAAATAATATGAAATAATTCTTTTTAAAAAAAGGTAAAATAATTTGAACGAAAAAAACTTGAAATTTTGAAGTAGTTGGATTGAGTTGAGGAAATGATTTCTGCTCTATCAATTTATAATTAAACTTGGGCTCATGGGGCCACACAGAATATCAATGAAAATATGATAGATGGAGATATTTAGAAAGAGAGAATTCAACTTAAAATAAATCTAATCTATCATACCTAATATATTTATGAGGAGAAGTGGAAGAGTTTTAGTTTTTAAGGGAACAAAATGAAATATGAAAGGTTTTCAACTCTCCCAAAGCTTATGAGAGTTTTGAGGTAATTATATACGAGATTTTGAAAGAAATTTGAAAGGAATCGTGAATAAAAAGATAAAATATTAATAAATTTGAAATTCAGTCAATTAAAATTGTGAGAGTTGATGAGCCTATTCATTATGAATTTTTTTAGTGGTTTGTAGTTTCTATATTAATTATAAGAAGGATTTTATGAAAAGTAAAAAATATATTATTTTATATCTTAAATTTAATTTCATGTCAACATTAAAAATAATTTTTTAACTTTTTAACTTCCATGTCATTATGGATTTAAAGAATTTTTTTAAAATTATTTATTAACTTTTTAACTTCCATGTCAGCATTAAAAATAATTAAAAAAATTGGATGTTACGTATAACAGAGAGAAAAGTAAACCCTAGGGACCGATTTAAACATATTTATCAAAATTTAGGGCCTGAAAAGGTCTATTTCAAAAATTGAGGACAATTCAGGACCAAAATGGTATTTTTTCCAAAAAAATACACACAATTTTATGGATAGTTGTGATTTTCTGAATAATAATAATAATAATAATAATAACAATAATAATACTAATAATAAATAATAATAATAATAATCTCATATTTTCCAACAACTTTGAATTTTGGAATAACTTGGAAAAAATAGTATTTAAAATATTATTGTTAAAATAAAAAAATGAGAATCGATGTTGAAATGAATTCTTAACAAGAAAATATTTTGAATACTATTTTGCCTTCCATTTCATATAAAAATTGAAAAAGAGAGGCCAAATCTAATATAACATCCGAGTGTATTAGAAATCACAAGATGCATGATTTGAATCCTTTACTCTCAATTATATAAAAAAAAAAAAACTAAAAAAAAAAAGTGTTTAAGAAAAAAAATATTAAACCACACCCTAAAAAATATTCGACTTTATAGCTAATCACCATACCACAAAGCATTCATTAAAAAAATATATTTATAAGTAATTAAAAAAAAAAATCCCAACAAACAAAAAAATAGAAAATTTTTTACCATCCAGCAATTCGAATCCGTAATTCTTATAAACAAAAAACACGTTTTTAGAAAACCATTTTTTTCGTTTTCGAAACTCCACGATTGTAAAAACGTTTCTAAAGTTGAAAAAACAGAAAACTCACAAACGGCCCCTTGGTTTCCTAGTTTTACTTTAAAAATGATATAATTTTGAAAATTTATTATTCATATAACATCTTTCACACTAATTATTTTATTCTGAATGTTAAATTTTAGAAAACAAAAAACTAAAACTATACAAGAAGAAAAAGAATTTGGTTTTGAGATGTTGAACAGGAGGTTAAAACGAGGTTGTCCTAGCTAATACCTCGGCAACAATTTCAGTTTCTTTATTAAATCAAACTTCAAATCAATGTGTATAATCTCTCATATTGTTGCACATACTGATATGCATCAATAATTCAACAACAACGCTTAAAGATCCATTTGTGAACAAACTCATCAGTATTAGTACCCATATTTCTCAAGTAAATTCCATCATCTTTAGCGATCCAAACACACGTTCCTTGAGACCCACACCTATCACGGAGCCATCTGTGTCTTCTCTCAGGCCAAAATACTTCAAAAGAGACATACGCATCTGGCCTCTCCACACAGCACCAAAACAAGGTTGTTCTCCAAAAATTCTCCCTAAAGTTCCATTGGAATTCATCTCCATTCTTAAGCATATGGCGATATCCCAAATCATCGTCCTTCGACTGGCAGTGTGCAAGCATCCCAAGGTAGCTTAGCCTGTTTACAATGTGAATGTAATACCTCGACGGCGGTAGCGGAGCTATCACCACCTTCGAATCCTCAGCGCCGACGGCAGCTGCCGTCATGAGCCATAAAACAACCACATTTCTCATCATCATTTTCTTATTAACAAAACTTTTGTTTATCTATCTCTCTGTTGTAATTGATTCTGGACATGAATATATGTGTGAAAAAATATGTATTATAGCACTGGCAAGAAATGGAAAAAATGGATGAAATGTAATGGTATGGTTTTAATTTTTTAAAAGAATTAATCTTTTACCTAATTTTGTGTTATGCATAATTTAACTTTCCTTTTCAATTTGCAAATGATAACATTCCATTAAATACACAGAGTTTATTAACTTATCATGAATGAAATTCATTGAATTGAGAATATTTGATTATAAGCCTAATACGATTGACATAAACTTAAACTATTAACTCCAACGTTTGAGGTTTGATCCCTTTGATCACAGATTGTCCAAAAAAAAATTATATCAATAGATTAAAGAATGTAAAAAATCTTTTTCAAAATTTTAGGCAGTTTAATTAATTCATTGAGCATATGTTTTTCACTCTCAATTCAAATATCATGGGTTTAACATTAGCATTTGGGAGTAGATTAATAATTTTCAGATAAGAGAGATTATCAAAAGCAATATTATATTTAGTGGAAAAAAATGAGTATTAGTCTTTGAATTTTCTACCAAATCAAGAACAATTACACACAGATTTGAAAAGCCAAGAAAGGAAAGAATTAAACCAAAATAAAATAGAAATTAGAATTAATCTTAAAAAATGAAATCAGTGAGGGAGATCTTCAAATGTGAGCAAAATTTAAGGACATCCTTGATTGCATCATTGAGCAAGATTCAAGGAATTAATTTTGGAACTAATTTTCCAAGCTTGAATTTCAACTAATCTGGGATTTTATTATTATTATTATTATTACATACTAATTTGGAATTTCATTGACCAACAGTGAGGACTTGTAATATGTTACTTTTTTTTTCTTTACAAAATAACATTAATGTAGACATATAATAAAAATATCAACAAAATTAATATCATTAATGTGGACGTATACAATTGGTTTTTTAATATACAAAGTTTTTTTTTTTTTAAAAGAAAAGTATCAATATATAGTTTATTGAAACTCATTTAAAATAGTTATTAAGAAGATGAGTTCAACCTCAAAATAAGCATAGTGAAATGACATAATGTTTATACTATCAATTTGAAAACAAACAATAATATCAAATAAATGAATAAGAATTTTAATTATGTCTATAAATAATAGCAAAGTATATGAACATTTTTTTACTAATAAATTTCGTATCTCAAAGTTTTTATTTTATTATTATTTTTTAAATTTTTATGAAATAGGCATATCAAGTCTATTTAGACCTAGAGTAGCTGCTAACTGTGATTCTACTACTTCATTATTTTAAGAACATTTATATAATAGATAATAAAATAAGAGAAAATATATTAGGATTGACTAGTCAACTTTTGATTTTTTTTTTCTAATTTTCATTTTCGTCTTCCCTTATTTTGTTGTACATTTTTTTTATTTCTTTCTTTTCCTCAGTTTTTGCTTTTTTTTTTCTTTTAATTTTGTCTTATTTTCTTTCATTTTTCCTAGTTTTTGCTTATTATTTTATTTTCTTTTCTTTTCTCCGGTTTTTACTTCTTTTTTTTCTTTAGATTTTGCTTCTTCTTTTTTTTTTCTTTTTTTAAATTTTCTTTCCTTTATCTGATTTTTTCTTTTTTTTTTTCTTTCATAAAAATTATGAGATTGTGCTTCGTACCCAAGACTTGAAAATACCAAATTCATAAGTGACTTAACACCAACAAGCCAATCATCAAGTTTGATTATTATAACAAAATATTAAATATAAATAGCAAATGAATGTCTATCAGTGACAACCACTAATATTTTCTATCATTAATAGTTTAATGTTTGATGATTTTTTTCATATTTAATAGCCACTTATAGAAGTTTATCATTGATAACCCACTTAGTGAATTTAATTAATAAAGTTGTATCTCGAACTAAAATGTAAGTGCAATGCCTAGAATTTATCGCTAATAACATGTTTATTAGTGATAGAAACTATCAACGATGACATGTTATTTTATGGTAAAAATGACAGAAGTTATCTATAATAGCATGTTATCAATGATAAAAGCTATCACCGATAACCGATAACTATGTTATAAGTGATATCAGTGATATCGGTGAAAGAATTTAGGTGATATTCATATCAATGATATCAATGAGATAAAAGTCAATTTCATTTGATGAAAGTCTATGATAGCCACTGCTAAAAGCTATCGATGATAGCTACTGATTGAAGTTATCGGTGACATTTGTATATCAGTTATATGACTTAGGTATATATCAATAAAATGCATAATACCAATGATATTGGTGATATGACTTATGTAAATATTAGAGATAGTCACTTATATACCTCTTATTGATAGACTTCTCTATCACTTATAATTTTAAATTTTAATCTTTGAAATATGATAATTTCCTTTTAAAAGATGATAACTACTTATAAAAGTCTATCATTGATATCCATTGATAGTCTTAAGTGTTAATATTTCAAGTTTGATTCCAATTGATCAAGTGTATCAATGATAGCCATTGAAAACTGATAGTAAACTAAAAGATGATATTTCAAGTGTTACTATTTTAGGGTTCTATTAATATTTTTAAAATTGAAAGCTATCAATAATAGTAGCTATCAATGATAACAACGAATAGCAGCTATCAATAGCTATCACTGATAGCTGCTATCAGTTGCTATCAGTGATAGCTTTCAATATCAGAAAACCAGAAAAAAAAATGTGAAATGGTGTGTTACGTGTGAGCTTTTTGGTCATTTACCTATATAACTATTCCTGATAGTTTCTATAGTGATATTTGTCACTAATTTTGTACTATATCCCTAATATGTTTATCTTGTTCTACATCTTTTATTATTTTGAGTCTAGATGTTATTTGTGCAACCAACCCTTATTTTAAATGGTAAAAATATTGGAAATATTTTCAAATATAGCAAAGTGTCATTATCTATAAATTATAGATAATGATAGACATTGATAGTTAAAACGTCACTGTCTACGACTGAAAAATATTTTACTATATTTGAAAATATTTTTAGCAGTTTTCATATTAAAACATACCCTTTTCTATATCAATTGTATATAACATTTATGCAACATAACACGCTTTTATTTTTATTTATATTTTTGCGAGATGACCTTGGTTTATCATGAAGAAGATTTTAATCGAATTGGATTAATTTTTATTATTTTAATTTTGTATATTTTATTATTTTGATATAATACACTATTAATCTTTTTTCAAGAAAATTTTTACAGATAGAAAAAATATCAAACTATTTATAGAAATAGTAAAAAGAAAACATTGATAGACTTCTATCATCGTCTATTGGTCATAGACTTCTATCGGTTTCTACCAGTTATAAATACTAATGGACTTTTACCAGTCTCCATCTTCCTTGATCAAGGAAAAGTAAAATTTAGCTATTTCGTACAAATAGTTTTCCTTATTTTTCTATTTTTGAAAAAATCCCTTTTTTATTTATGTTGTATAACTAATTTATATAAAAATATGATTAATGGATAATAGTTAATTTTTAAACAGAACTTATAAAAATAAAGAAATAAAGAAATATTTTTTCCTTTAATTATTAATTTTGTAAAAATAAAAAACCATCTATAACTTCCTCTCTCTCTCTCTTTTCGATTTTGTATTATTAATTATGATTTTGATATTTTTTGAGGGAGAAAATTACGATATTGATAATTAATGGTTAATGCCGAAAATGGTAAGTATAGAAGTTTAAATAAAAGAATGAGAATCAAAATATTATTGTGAAATTAAGTATATACTTGTTGAAAAAAGAATCATTAATAACCAATCAAATGTCCTTGCTCATGAGATTAACAATAAGAAACATAAATGGAGTGAAGTTAGAATCAAATGTTCCAATTTTCTAGACTTGGACTATCATTTTAAGTATTTTAAAATGATAAAGAATTAGATGATAAATCAATTTCCCTTCTAGATAGTTAAACATTGAAATATTTTCACACGGTTTTTTATTTTTTTTTAATTTTTAAGTCCAGTAAATGAGTTATTGTATTAAAAGAACTGTATAAGCTTAAGAAAAAGGGATGCAAGCTAATTAAAAAAAAAAAAAAAAAAAAACACGTACATCAATATTTTTAAATCTTTTATTTAAAAATGAAGATTTTTAAATACAAGAAAATGAGCTAACTCATTTATAAATATAACAAAATTTCACTGTCTATGAGTGATATTCCACGATAGATTTTAATAGGCATTTATCAATATGCGTGATAGATATATAATCACTATTAGTGATTGATGTATATCATGGTCTAACGCATTCTATCCCTAATAGTGATATTTTGCTATACTTTAAAATATTTTCAGTAGTTTTATTATTTTAAATAATTACCCAAAAAGTGTAGGTAGAGAGAAAAAAAATACCTAAAAATAAAAATAGAGGATGTCTATTTGTTGTAGCTGAAAAAATATTTTATCAAATGAGATTAGATACATAAGAGAAAATTGAAGGCCTAATTTAGCAATTGATAGAGGCAATTTAGATTTTAAATACTAATTTGAGTGTTTTAAAATAAAATTATATTTTCAATTTTTTACATACATAAAATTTGTTATTTAATTAATCGCAATAAAGTTAAAGAATGGAAACACCTAATGCCAACAAGAATATAGTTTAACTAACATACTGTTCATATTAACGAGTAACAATGTTATTATTCTTAATTCTGGTTTGAAAAATAATAAGGGACGATAATGAATTTATTAAAAGAAAAAAAGGACAGAGAAAGACATTACTAAACAATTCTTCCTTTCTTATTTCTTAATTTTTTCGAGAGTATATGCTCTACATGTTTAATTTGTTTCTTACGTAGATACTTTTATTCATAGTATGTGAAAAACATTCAAACAGAGGTTACATTAAAACAAGCCCATTCATAGCCATATTAGAACAGGATAGTTCAACTATGTTTGTGTTGATTCCAGTTATTTGAATAATAACATCACTTCTCGTTCATCAAATTTAAGAAAATTTCCCAAAATGGCATATAAAATAATTTATTTAGTTTCTTGATTTCCTATTTCTAGTTTATTTAATGAAACTGACGACATTTCAGACCATCCCTACGAGTTATGTTCGAATACAATGTGACATATTTTTTTAAACTAAAAGTATTAAACGATTATTCTAGCAAAACAACAGGAACCAATCAACAATAGACTCAATGTACAAAAGTCAAGTAGACACATTTCTCGATCATACCCATTTTCAAACCATACATATATATGTTTAATAGCATATATACATACAATTCACAAATCATTTGAAAGTAGGAACCACTCATAGTCTCTTGTTATGATTTTTCTCTACTGTCTTCCCTTAACGATTCTTGGTCTTGTTTTCTCGAACTCTACTTATTCTGAAAAAAATCCTAAATTAGTCCAATTTCTCAAAAAAATAATTATGGTCTTAAATATATCTTCAAATTGAATATTTTGACTTACCCACCTCAACTTACATAAAAATAGGTTCAACTTCCAGAAATACAGGGTTTGAGGTAAATTGGGTAGGCTGGTGGGTGGTATAGGTAGCCAGCATGCAGAATGGCCGCAAGGCTGCACACAGATGAGTGGAAATCCTCACACAGACGCGGTGTGACACAGGCGTGGCGACTAGGACGTGGGGAAGCACAGGCGAGGGGCTGGGCAGCGTAGCATGCGCGGGCATGTGTTGGATCGCTCAGTCGCACAATGTGCGTGCTAACCGGCTTACATGTCATCCAAGAGGCACACCGTGTGATGGGGCATGCACGCATGCATGTACTGTGCACTAGGCGATGGCATGTGTTATGGGCGCCTGCCCTATGCGACCAGCTGATCTTTCTACCTTCCAATGTGAATTCTTTACTCCTTACTTCTCAAAATCAAATGGCAACTTAACATAAATTTTACTTGATTTGCACGAGTGAATTGTGAGAGGCAACGTCCCCTAGTTGCCTTATTTATAGCAGTCCTAAAACCATAAGTGTTTGACACATTGCAAACTTTGCATGTCCAACTGCCTTCAGCATGCATAAGCTAATGCATCAACCTTAACAACTCTTTGCATGCTAGCTTAGGTGTCTTCTTCTTGCCTAAGCCGACGCATAACCTTCCTTTTGAAGTGTCATTCCCACCTTTTCATGCTCTACCAAACGCCCACCTCATCCTTGGTTTAGCCAATGCTTCACTTGGTTCAACCACATGCCCTAATTTGCTGTTAAACCAAACTTACTCCCCAAGCTTACATACTCATCGCATGCCACCCCTTCTTTGGCCGCATACCTTATCTAATGCCTAGCCTCATTTGGCCGCATAACCCTTCCCTTAGCTGCATAGCCTCACTTGGATGCATCCCTCACTCAACCAACGCCTTGCCTCAATGCTTCCCTTGCGACCAATGCCTAAGGTTGACACCTAGCCCTACTCCATGCCCACCTAATCTAGCTAATGCATATCAACGCATGCTCAAGCCTCCTTGCCTAAGGTCACTAGTCCTTTGCCGCGTGTGTCAACTTTCTCTTCTAACCTCCATATGGGCTTGACCGATGCATTACTTTAACGCAAGGGCCTTCTCCCTCTTGGCCATTCCTTATTCGTTCCCTCACCTACCTCATCGCTTATCTTTCTCACACTAACCTCAAAATACTTAGTCCATCGCACACCTCATCAAGACTTCAACACATGGCTTCCATACTCAACCAATATTTTCCCTCCTTAACCATGTTTAACTACATTTTTACCTATTACCTTTGTGCTTCATAACCCCTAAAGTATTTTCCTCCTTCATCCACCATCCTCAAGCTTTCTTCTTGTAATCTTAAATTATACTTAGACCTCTTTAATCTTAATATCCAAGTTTGGCTCATTTTGCCTTTAACAAGACTCAAAGGTTTACTTCGCTACACTCCAAAACCCTTTTCTCATCTCCCTCTCCCAATAGTTGGATACCACCTATTTTGGAATCCTAGATAATAACGAGATTACTCCTCTGGTAGTGTTCGAGATTGTTCAAGAAATCGTTCATGATCAAGATCGTTGGAGGAGTCGCTCTTTAGAACTTAAAGAGGATTGTCCATAAATCTTGGGAATCTACAAAGGTAAGTATGGTTCTAATATTTTTCCCTAAAGCATGCTATATTACATTTTTATATTATGTTTTAGTATACTGTTTTGTTTTTGTGTGTAAAAATCGAATCGTGGGATGCAAGGCATTCACAACGCTTTTGCTATGTGATTTGATTCCTTCACATCGGTGACTTGACCTGAATCGTGATTGAGTTGTGAACTCCTGCCTATGAAGGCGGTCATTTGATTTGTATGGGTGAGAATGAAAAGTTTTGTCAACTCGATATGCTTACTATTACGGGGATTCATTTGATTAGGGAGCTGGGAACGTAGCTACATAAGAAGAAATTCACTCATTCTTTATAGTTAAAGACTGTAGATAAATTGCTCCCTTAAGAGCTGATTTCGAGGTTGAGCAATATGATGCCATACCATCTTTCTAGCCCAAGAGGAGTTTGGTCATAGTTTGACTTTGACTTATTGTTCATTAGAGGAATCAACGGTACTTAAGGAGTTAGATGTAACTATAGGGGTAAAACCATAATTTTTCCCCCAACTGTATTTACGAGCAATTTATGAAGGGTTAACTCACCATTGATTTGTTATATCCAATGGACACAAAAACGTTTCTATAGTGCAAAGAGTGCATTTGTCAGTCTTTATTGATATGACTAACAGTTAATAGATGTTTATTAATTTATTCAAAGAGTTCGATTAATTAATCGTCTACCATTAGGGCTTCAAACTATAGGTCCATATGGTCCCCTCTTTAACTTAATTGAGATAAAAATGAGAAATGAATTAATTTTGATTAATTTGAGTTGTTCAAATTAATAAAAGAAATTATTTATACAAAATTATATGAGATATAATGTGAAACCCAGATTTCAATTTCCTTATGTAATAGGTAATTAAGGAACTAAATAAGTGTAAGTTAAATCCTATGTTTAAGAGAAGGAAAATTCCTAAGTGTTTGAAGAGATTTTCCTTGAGTAGCTTTGAGATAAGCCTTAATTAGTGAAATTTGGCTAAGTGTAAAATCAAAAGAAGCCATGCGTTGGGTGTTAGGAAATATTAAAGCATAAGATGAGGATAAGTGCAGCATGGATGTAACGACCCGATTTCAGGAGGGGAACATCTATGAATCAGTATCACATCCAAACGAGAAGGATCCTGAGGACAAGAAAGTTTGGCTAAGAAAGGCTTAAAAGAATTGAAAGTTACTACTTATACTAACAAGGTGCACCTTCCTTTTCGGTGGATCAATCATAAGAACTCCAAAGTTATAAGCGGGCTTAGCTTGGAGTAATCCTATGTTGGGTGACCTCCTGGGAATTTTTCTAGGATGCATGTGAGTAAGGACAAAGCATGCTGAAAGGACTTGTGTTGGTTTATGGGGACAACTTTCACTTCTAAAGCATTCAAGGCAAGGGAGGAAGAAGGGAGGATGACATAGCCAGGTCGCAGGGGATGTAGAGGAATGTCGGGGCCATTAAGGGCCGAATCCGGATTCTGAGGCCTGGGGTGTTACAATGGAAGCCAAAGGCAACCATGCGTTGAGGTTCTAAAGGTTAGACCCATGTTGACCGAAGTGTTGTCAAAAGGCACTGCCAAAAGTTGCTCATGCGTTGGGGCTGAGTGAGTGAGAGCGAGAGAAGCGAGCGCAAGGTGCTAGGTGGACCATCATATAGCTATGTACGGGTGTTGAGTGATGCGCTAGACAATCGTGTAGCTACAGGTAATGCTAAACGATGTGAAGTGATGCAATAGACGTAGAGCTACATGATAGGCGATGGCGCTACATGATGAGCGTGAGTGCTACACGATAGGCAGAATGCTAGACGATGGGCGTTGCACAATAGACACAAACACTAGGCGATGGCATTACACGATAAGCGGACGCGTTAGACAATGGACGTGATGCGTTAAACGATAGGTGTCACCACTACACGATAGAGCTAAACGATTGCTCGGGAGTTGTGCGATAGGCTATGTGCTGAACGATGAGCGTTAGTGAGATCATTATTAGCGAGAGATACACGATAGCGAGATCGTTGAGAGCAAGATATCACTAAAAGATTAAGCTATACGATAGGGCATAAGTGCTATGCGATGGGATGCAGGCACTAGACGATTGGCAACAGCGAGAGGGCTGAATGTTAAGCGACAATGAGAGATTCAATAGACGATGGGGCTGTGATGAAGTGCAAGAGCTGCACGATGGACTAGATGATGGGCCATGTGCTTAGGCGGTGCTGAGGCTTGCGTTACGCAAGGCTGATGAGTTCACTCGGATAAGTGGCTGAACCAAGAGAAGGTTGAGCTTCAGTTAGTAGGAGTTGGACGAATAGAGTTTCATGCAAAGAAGTCTTATGCATGAGGAGGACAACTCAAATAGGTGAATGGCATGAGAGTAAGTGAATGGCAAGGAAGAAGGTGGTGGTAAAACATGGTGAAAACACTTTAAAGTAGGGGGTGTCTTGTGTTGAGGCTTAGTAAAGATGAGAAGGTTCGGTTCCTTTAGCCTATAAATACCACCCCAGAGTGCCTCTTCAATTCATAACTTGAATCCTCTTCAAAGGACGTAAAGAAGAGTGTTAGAGGGTAGATTTGGAGGAGACTATGTGTTGATCATAAAGGCCATGCGTTGGTCAAGAAGTTCCAAGAAGAGTAGATGTTGTTGGGCAGTGAAGTCTGAAAGTAGTATCAACATAGGACGAGGAGTTTTCCCAGAATACTCGTGCGTTTTAAGTGATTTCAAATCCACTTGAAAGCTCAGAGAGTCTAGTTTTCAAGGTAGTGTTGTTAGAGAAGAATATCCAAGGAATCAGGCTGGCGAATGAGAAAAGACAGAAGGGTTAAGCTCTGGGATAAGCTTGGGCCAGTCTTGATGTTTTGATGATTCCGGCCAAATCACGAGAATTTATGATCTAAGATTTAAAGTAAGCTTCCTGAGACATTTTAGAACATGTTTGTAGAATAAAGTATCTCGAAATAAGGCTTGGAAAGATGAGTAATCTAAGCTTGATGTTGAATCTAGATTTTAGGGTTTAAAAGGAAGTCTGAGAAGACCAAGGAACTTCTAAAAGAGAAAAGTTCCTACCTTACCAAGGGGAGTGGTACATTCCTTTAAGTTCTAAAGCATATCTTTTAGAGTATGTGTATATGCTTATGTTATAATGAGTAATTAGCATGAGAATTAAATTATATGAATGGGATGGTCAGGGGGTCAATAGACTTAGTTCCTGAGCCCCAAATGGAACCTTATAGGATGGTCAGGGGACCGAGAGATCTAGTTCCCGAGCTTGTGGGAGGAAACTTGTATGGGATGGTCAGAGGGCCGACATACCTAGCTTATGTACCTATAAGCAGGGATCTATACGCACATAGGAAAAAAGGGAACGTAGGAGGGTAAGCGTTTATGATTAGTATCATTTAACTATCTACCGTGTGTGTAGGTAAAGTTTGAGATTAGACTCATTCAAAAATGAGGTTTGAGTATTTAACCTCGTATTTGTGATATGCTTGTTTGAGTTCAAAAATGAGGTTCGTTCTATTGGTGTTGATGCCCTAAAGTCTTATGTCTTGTAGTTTATAATCAGTATGTACGAACACTTGTGTTGTTAATATATGATATTTACATCACATCTTGTTTTTTGCTCATTTACTTGTTTTATTTGCTTTACCATAAACCAATAAACATAAAATTCATGGTTATCTGGATGTGACTCAAGCATGTATGTGTTGACAAATAAGTGGATCATGACTTAGTGATAATCAAAATGGTCTGTAGTATATAGATAAAGGAGGAAAACCTTATCCTGGTAACACTACGAACGTGGCCCACTTTGTGGAATGGTCACAAGTATTGTGACTTATCACAAATGGTCTGATCCTGATCATTCGTGTTGGGGACATGCGAGTGGTGGCGTCCTATACAAAGAGTTTGTATAAGACCTGACCATGATGTGTTAACGTCTCGTTATATAACACTGTTCATGACAGAGACTTCACTTCAATAAAATGACCATAGGTAACATGACCTCAATCTTGAGTGAGTTGGGAACTTCTGCTATTGAGGACGTTCCTTTGATTTGTATGGGTGCGAGTGGCCAGGTCGCCGATTCAAACCTACCATTTTGGGGATTCGTCTGATTTGGGAGCTAGGAACTCAGCTACACAAGATGGAATTCACTCCTTCCTCAAGACAGGGGTAAGTAGATAGATAGCTCCCTTAAGGGCTAATTCTAAGGCTTGAACGATGTGGCGCCACATACCTTCTCTTGGCCCGAGAGGTGTTCACACATAGTTGGACTATGTTGTATTATTCATTAGAGAAATCAGTGGTACTTAAGAAGTGAGATGTAACTTCAGGGGCAAACGGTAAATTGGTCCAACTGTACTTACGAGCATCTATGAAGGGTCATCGTACTCATGATTGGTTGTATCCAATGGACACAGAAATATATCTGTGGTAAGAAGAGTTCAGCTGTTGGTCTTTAGTGGAATCACTGATAGTTAACGGATGGTGGATCTCGTACTAAAGAGTTTAGTCAGCTATTCACGTACCATTGGAGCTTCGAGCCACAGGTCCATTAGGTTCCCTGGGTAGCTTGGATAAAGTCGAGAACCACTATTTGGGTCAATTTGAAATGTTCAAATTGACAAGAGGAAGTTCAAATATATATGATATAATTGGACTGGTTAATTATATATGATATAATTGGCTAAATGTATGAGATACATTATTTTGGAGAAAATTAGATGTAAATATGATTTATATCAAATAGAGGAGAAAATACTATAGTAGATATGTGATATCAAACTATAAGATATAAGTATAATATGTTATATTTATTAATTAATTAATTGATTAATTATATGATAATTAATCCTTTTTCCACGTTCGGACGTGGGTAGTGGGTAGCGTTGGTTATGGTAACTGATGGGTTAAAAATGAAAAGAGTTTTCATTTTGAAATGTGATTCAATATTTATTCGAACGCCCAAAAGAATTCGTGAAACGATCATCTGATAGCCTATACGATAGTTGCTTCTCTCTCTAAACGATCGTCTACCTCATGATTTATCTAAACGATCGTATACGTTTTTCCTAAACGATCGTTCAGCTTTTCATACACAATCGTGTAGCTTCTCTATGCGATAAGCACTTCTGCTATACGATAGCACTGTTTTATCTCCCACTTGCTTATCGTCTACACGACTCGTTTGTCTTTCGTCCTCTACCAAATTCACCAAAGCCCACCCTTTAGGTTTTCACTACGAGAATACCTGGGCCCATTAGTTGTGGTGTCGTCCCTGCTGCAGCCTTCGTGTTCATGTTGATCGTGTTATTACAATCGACGTTCCCGCCGGGTGTTGGTAGATCTGTTGAAGGGATCCACTGCGTTGGGGTTCTGAAGTTCGAAGATAGTCTTCAATTGTTATGGAACCATTTCTCTGTTAATTATCTTGTTTTGAGCATGCCAATAATTAGATTTATTTGCATAACTGTATGTGTTGAATGTATATCATTTGTATTTTGGTCACTGTGAAATCGGAGCGATCTGAACACGCTCATGGAACTCTTGGTATGAGATCCTTCAATTGGTATCAAAGCTAGGTTCTGATACTCCGATTTCATCTGTTGCAATGAAATGACATATACATTCATGGTGGGTGTATTCTACGTTGTTTTAGTTGTTAAATCTGCTTTGGATGTGTTGGATTAATGGATGTTTTCGGGATGATTAGCCTCGGTTTGTTTAAGATCCTTTTACATTTGCGGTTATTTGTAAAGGCCCCTGCGTTTTTGGGCATTAATAATCGTTATCGATTCTGTATTCAGAGTTTGTTTGAAGTTTTGAGTCGTTCGTCGAAGTTCTGGGCAAGTATTGTGGCTCTTCGAGGAAGGAGGCAATCTAGGGTTGATCGCATCGTGCAGAAGAAGTTCTACGCGATCGCTGCCTATCAGTTATGATGAAGGAGTACGCGATCGCAGTTGAACACATCAGTTATTCGATGGGGAATGCGATCAAGAGTTGGTCGGATCGGGTTGACGATCGGGTATGCGATCGTTGAGTATCATTTAATGCGCGCGCGCTAGACGATCGTTTAGGTCAGCAAGCTTCATCGCTTAGTAACTGACTAAATGATCGCTTAGGATCTCAAGGTAAATCGTTTACCTGGTTTCACGCATCATGTAGACGATGAGACGCTCGTGTATCGTTTAAAGTGCGCGTGCTAGACAATCGTTTAGGTCAACAAGCTTCATCGCTTAGTAACTGACTAAACGATCGCTTAGTAACTCAAGGTAAATCGTTTACCTGTCGTCGCGCTACACGATCACCTGGACGGTCAGGCTTCGCAGCCTCGTCGTCGTCTACACGATCGTTTTCTTATGCTCCTATCGTTTAGTGCGCGCTGAACGATNCACGATTGCATGGACGATCAGGCTTCGCAGCTTCGTCATCTACGCGATCGTGCTTATGCTCCTATCGTTTAGTGCGCGCTGAACGATCGTTTACCTGCTGGAGTTTTCTAGACAATGAAGACCTCCTGGTAGTTCAAGACCCGGATCGCCTGTGAACCGGTTTGCTCGATGAAAAATGTAATAGATAGGGTTTTTCATTCTGTTTTTTTTTTGTAAAGGCTAATCCCGGTACATTAATCCTTTGTTTATTACATGCGATGTATGTTTTATATGTCATATGGTATGCACATATAGTACACCCCACCTTAGGTTATGCAATATTCATGCATCATCTCTTTATTGTAATTGTTATAATTTAGAGAAGCATGATTTTAATTATGTAAGAGCATGCTCATGCATCATATAATATAAGAGTTATATTTATGCATGCATAAAAAGCATTGACATGCATCATCTTTATATTATAATTGTTATAGTATAAGGGTGAATGATAGCATGTTTGCTTGGTTGTTACGCATTATATAAAAGTTATATATAGTAATGACTGGACATTGCATGAAACATGACACATAGGTTTATTTTATAAATGTTATAAATGCCTCGTTGTGCGCAATGGTTTTAGTTGTTTCTTTTTAAAAGTTAAAGAGAAATTAGAACTAAAAGAAATAAGAAAGACATGTATGCTCATTTAGGTTTAATTCTTGGTTTTAAAGTGTTTAAAACTTGGATCACATAGACCTAAGATCACGGTTCTAATACAATTAGCAACCCTAAGGCTTTAATATTTTAATTAGTTTAATAGGATTAAATTGGCTAATAAAAGGTTAAAGTGTAGCAAATCTATCTATAAGGGACCTTTTGTCTAAGGTGGGTTCTATCTAGACTGGGGTATTTAAATTGACGGAAACGTAACACCCCTATATGGGAACTTACCTAGAAAGGTGAATTAGATAGATTTGATGCATGCATGCAAGTTAAGGACAGTCCATTAAAGTGTTTAAATGTGACTACTTGCACCTGTTCATATTTTATAGACAAACGTTGTTTGTGAGGAGAGTTTAAAAAGACGACTTAGACTAAAATCAATAGCCGGATTGTCTAGGTTAATTAATCCCTAGGTAGAACATTCAGTGGGAGGTACTTGGGGCATAAGATGCTTCACTTAAACCTTTCATGTTTCTCCTAAATAATCCACATCGTGAGATCTATCCTCGGCTTCACGGCACCTTTGGCATGTCCCCCCAAACGGATGGTGTTTGGGTAGGTCAATATCAAGGTGGATGAAGAGAGTGTTCATAGTAAGTGGGAGCAGGAAGTGCGACAGCATATCCCTCGGTCTCCCTCGTTAGGTTGAATAAAGTTATTGCGCATCGCCTCGAGGCACCCTGGGAGTGTCCTCCTAAAGGATGGTAGTTTTGGTTGTTTCTTTATTTGATCTCCTGTAAGAGGATAAGGTAACTTAGTCTCTTGTCCTCATCTGCTTCTTCCCTACGGTGGGCTCATTAGGGTTGGACTCTGGCACCGAAAGTGAGGGGTTACATTTATGCAGAATAGTTAAAGGTAAATGATTCTGGACCGAAAAATGGTGGCTCTTAGCTTCAGTTCCAAGAGTTGGTTCTGCCTAATGGTTGAGAGTGTCTCATCCCAGCGAAGGGACAACTGATCACCCCACCGGTGGCGTTTGTCCTACCTCACTATGGCATCATTGCAAAATATAAGTCTATAACTTAGGGTACTTAAAACTGTTTTGAAAAAATGATTGGTTTAAAAGTGGTTTAGAAAATCTAATAAAGTTTTGTTCATATTTTCAGCAACATTTTCAAAATGGCAACAACTACATTAGCATTGTTAAGCACCGAAAACTTATTGGCGATAATTTTGCAACATGGAAACATATGATCACGATGATCCTGATCATCGAGGATCTCATGTTCGCTCTCGCGGAGACTTGTCCTCCTATTTCAGCTCCTAATGCCGCTCGAAATGTTCGAGAGGCATACAAGTGATTGACAAGGGCGAATGAGATGGCCATCTTGGAAAGTATTTCGGAAATCTTGGCCAAGAAACATGAGCTTATGGTCTCAGCGCGTGAGATCATGGAGTCCCTGCGGGGGATGTTTGGACAACCGNCGTCTGAATAGCTTATGCATGAGACTCTTGAATACATATTCAATTCCAAAATTGAAGAAGGCACCTCTGTTCGTGAACATGTGCCAAACATGATGGTCTACTTTAATTTGGCAGAGTTGAATGGGTCTACCATCGATGAGAGCAGCCAGGTTAGCATAATCCTGCATTCTTTATCGGAGAGCTTCCTGCACTTTGTTAGTAATGTAATTCTTAACTAAGTGAAATATAACCTTACAACTCTCCTCAACGAGTTGCAGACATACCAATCTTCATTGAAAAGTAAGGAGAGGCAGAAGGGTGAGGCAAATGTTGCTTCATCCTCTAGGACGTTCCATAGAGGTTCGACCTCATGAACGAAGTCTGTACCTTTTGCTTCTAACTCTTCAAATGGGAAGAAGAAGAAGGGTGGTAAGGGAAAAGGGAAGGAACTTGCTAACCCACCACCTATCGTCCCAAGTAGGCGTCCACGAGATGCTAAGAGAAAGTGTTTCCACTGCAACCAAGATGGACACTAGAAGAGGAACTATCCTCAGTATCTGAAAGAGAAGAAAATAGCCAAGGCTAAGGCCAAGGCGGATAAAGGTAAATGTGATTTACTTATGCTTGAAACTTTTTTAGTGGAGAATGATGATTCTGCCTTGATAATTGATTTAGGCACCACTAATCATGTTTATTCTTCTTTTCAGGGGATTAGATCTTGGCGACAGCTGAAGGCTGGTGAGATGACGATGCGAGTAGGCACCGGGCACGTCGTCTTAGCTGTGGCAGTGGGAGGACTCCAGTTAGCTTTACAGAATAGGTTTCTTATCTTAAATGATGTATATATTGTTCCTGAACTAAAGAGGAACCTTATTTCTGTAAAGTGTTTATTGCAATGTAAATATACTATCTCGTTTAATGTGGATAAAGCGTTTATTCATAAAGATGGTGTTTTTATTTGCACAGCAAATCTGAAATCGAATTTATATGTGCTAAGGCCGTTAGCCATTAATTCCCTCCATAAGACTGAAATGTTCAGAACTGTTGTAACTCAATCAAAATGTCGATGAATTTCTCCAAAAGAAATGCCCAACTTTGGCATCTTCGTTTAGGGCATATCAATCTCAATAGGATTGAGATATTGGTGAAGAATGGACTTCTAAATGAGTTAGAAAAAAATTCATTACCAGTGTGCGAATCTTGCCTTGAGGGTAAGATGACTAAACGGGTGTTTACTAGAAAAGGTTATAGAGCCAAAGAGCTTCTTGAGTTAGTACATTCTGACCTTTGTGGTCTTATGAATGTGCGAGCCCGAGGTGGCTATGAGTATTTTATTAGTTTCACTGATGATTACTCCAGGTACGGGTCTATTTATCTTATGCAACAGAAGTCTGAATCCTTTGAAAAGTTCAAAGAGTTCAAGGTTGAAGTTGAAAATGCATTAGATAGACGGATTAAAACACTTCGATCAGATCGGGATGGAGAGTTCTTGGACTTCGAATTCCAAAACTATTTGATAGAACATGGAATCATTTCCCAACTCTCAACACCGGGTACACCTCAGAAGAATGGTGTAGCGAAGAGGAGAAATAGGACCTTGTTAGACATGGTTCGCTTGATGATGAGTTACACTTCCTTAGCGGACTCGTTTTGGGGTTTCACAGTTAAGACTGCGGGGTACATACTCAACTTTGTTTCTTCTAAGAGGGTTGCAAGAATGCCTCTGGAGTTGTGGAACGGGCGTAAAGCTAGTTTACGTCACTTCTACATTTGGAGTTGCCCTGCACATGTGCTTGAGGCTAATCTCAAGAAGCTGGAACCACGGTCGAGGTTGTGCCTCTTTGTAGGCTACCCTAAAGGTACACAAGGGGTTATTTTTATGATCCAACAGAAAATAGGGTATTTGTTTCAACAAACGCTACTTTTCTGGAGGAGGATCATATAAGGGAGCACAGTCCACGAAGTAAAGTCGTGTTGCGTGAGCTTTCCAATGAAACTACTGAAACTTCAACAAGAGTTGTTGAAGAGCCTGCTACATCAGCAAGAGTTGTTGATGGGAGTTCATCCAGTAGGTCAGTTCCACCTCAAGTGTTGAGGGAACCTCGACGTAGTGGGAGGGTTGTGAACCCACCCGTTCGCTATCTAGGTTTCAGGATATCCTTGCTATGGAAGCAGATGGCGACGTTGAGGATCCGTTATCTTATAAGAAGGCAATGGAGGATGTTGACTGGGATGAATGGGTCAAAGACATGGATCTCGAGATGGAGTCGATGTACTTAAACTTAGTATGGGATTTTGTAGATCAGCCTGATGGGGTTCGCCCTATAGGTTGTAAATGGATCTACATGCGCAAACAGGGTGCTGATGGGAAGGTACAGACCTTTAAGGCTCGATTTGTGGCAAAGGGTTATACCCAGGTAGAAGGAGTCGACTATGAGGAGACTTTCTCGCCTATTGCCATGTTAAGGTTGATTCGCATCCTCCTGTCCATTGCAGCATATTATAATTATGAGATCTGGAAAATGGACGTCAAGACGGCCTTTCTGAATGGCAATCTTGAGAAGACCATTTATATGGTGTAGCCCGAGGGATTCATAGCCCAAGGTCAAGAGAAAAAGTTTTCAAACTGAATCGGTCCATTTATGGACTGAAACAGGCGTCTCGATCTTGAAAAATACGGTTTGATACTGGGATCAAGTCGTATAGCTTTGACCAAAACGTTGATGAACTTTGTGTCTATAAGAAGATCATTAACACTTCAGTAGTCTTCTTAGTGTTGTATGTAGACGATATCCTACTCATTGGGAATGATGTAGGCTATGAAGCACAGATACTTCATGTGAGGCAAAGAATCAGTATCAGACACGTATCGGATACCAATACTTCCAGATACCTCACAGATACATATCTGACACACGATTTGACGTATTTATACTTTCAGATACTTTCCAGATACATATCTGAAACGCGATTTGGCGTATCTATTTCTATGCATATTTTTTTTTTTAAAAGAAAAAAGACAAATAACTCATGTAATCTTTCTCAATCTAAAATTAGGCAACCTATTTAAAAAGCTAACTATTTGAGTCCAAAACTAAAAGAAAAATAAATAAATAACGAACCAAACCATAGACCAGATTCATCTAATCTCCATCTTTACATTTGAGTCCCCACAAAGTCCACCAAAATATAAACCATTTGGATGTCTTTAACAATAAGTTCTTCGTTTATCTTCATACTTTTATCTCTAATCTTTTTCTTCTTCATCTTCTTTGCAATATGAGTTACTTTTCTATTGCATTTTATTAACTATTGTACTTCAACACCTTAGATGTTGCTTTTTTTGTATTGTATTTCAGTATTTGTATTCTATTTTGTGCCAGTGTTATTAACTTATATGCTAAATTTATCTATATCCTAGATTTTTTTAAAGAAAAAAATTTTATCTTCAACGTATCAGTATCCTTGTTTTCTAGAAATATATATATTAAAAAAATATATAAAAAATTGACGTATCCTTAGTCGTATCCATATCTTAGTTTTTTAGAAATTGACGGACGGAATCGTCGTATTCGATCGTATGCATATCGTGTAGTCGTATCTGTATATGTGCTTCGTAGGATGTAGGTCTGCTGACTGCAATTAAGAACTGGCTAGCGACCCATTTCCAAATTAAAGATTTGGGAGAGGCTCAATTTGTTCTAGGTATACAGATCTTTCGGAATCGTAAAAATAAAGGCTAGCACTGTCTCAGGCATCGTACATTGATAAGATGTTGCTCAAGTACTCGATGCAGGACTCCAAGAGGGCCCTACTGCCGTTCAGGCATGGAGTCACTTTGTCTAGGAAATGTATCCTAAGACGCCTCAAGAGGTTGAGGAGATGAGATGGGTCCCATATGTATCTGTCGTTGGCAGTTTGATGTATGCGATGCTTTGTACTCATCCAGACATCTGCTATGCTGTGGGCATAGTTAGTAGGTATCAATCTAACCCAGGCTAGAGTCACTGGACCGCAGTGAAGAACATCCTCAAGTATCTTCAAAGAACGAGGGACTACATGCTCGTAGATGGTTCAAAGGATTTGATCCTTACAGCATACACGTATTCTTAATTTCAGACTGATAAGGACTCTCGTAAGTCAACATTAAAGTCAGTCTTTACTCTTAACGGAGAAGCTGTAGTGTGGTGAAGCACTAAGTAAGGGTGCATCACTGACTCCACTATGGAGGCAGAGTATGTAGGGGCTTGCAAAGCTTCTAAGGAGACCATATGGCTCAGTAATTCTTGACAGACCTGGAAGTTGTTCCAGATATGTCTAGGCCCATTACCCTCTATTGTGATAATAGTGGGGCCATGGCGAACTCCAAGGAGCCAAAGAATCACAGGCGCGGCAAACATATAGAGCGAAAGTATCATCTGATCATAAGATAGTGCATCGAGGGGACGTGATCGTACGTAGATCGCTTCAGAGCACAATGTTTCTGACCCGTTTATGAAGGCTCTCACGGCTACAGTGTTTTAGGGTCACCTACGAAGCATGGGTCTACAAGATCGCCCGCGTCTGGACTAGGGCAGTGGGAGATTTTCTTGTACTAGGCTTTTATGCCCTAGTTTATTCTTTTGTACTAAGTTTATTGTACACCCCACTACGCTTTAGGACAAGTGGGAGATTATTGGGGTTGATGCCCTAAAGTCTCGTGTCCTGTAGATTATAAACAGTATGTACGAACACTTGTGTTGTTAATATATGATATTTACATCACATCTTATTTTTTGCTCATTACTTGTTTTATTTGCTTTACCACAAACCAATAAACATAAAATCCCTGGTTATCTAGATGTGACTCAAGCATGTATTGTTTGGCATATAAGTGGATCATATCTTGAGTGATAACCAAAATGGTCTGTAGTATATGGATAAAAGAGGGAAACCTTATCCTGGTAACGTACGAACGCGACCCACTTTGTGGAATGGTCACAAGTGTTATGACTTGTCACAGATGGTCTGATCTTGATCATTCATATTGGGGACATGCGAGCGGGGCGTCCTATACAAAGATTTTGTATAAGACCTGACCACGAAGTGTTAACGTCTCGTTATATAACACCGTTAATGACAGAGATTTCACTTCACTAGAATGACCATAGGTAACATGACCTTAATCCTGAGCGAGTTGGGAACTCCTACCATTGAGGGCGGTTCTTTGATTTGTATGGTGCGAGTGGCGAAGTCACTGATTCAAACCTACCATTTTGGGGATTTGTCTGATTTGGGAGCTGGAACTCAGCTACACAAGATGGAATTCACTTCTTCCCCGAGACAGGGGTAAGTAGATAGATAGCTCCCTTAAGGGCTGATTTTGGCGCTTGAATGATGTAACGCCACACACTTTCTCTTAGCACAAGAGGTGTTCACACATAGTTGGACTATGTTGTATTGTTCATTAGAGAAATCAGTGGTACTTAAGGAGTGAGATGTAACTACAGGGGCAAAACGATAAATTGACCCAGCTATACTTACGAGCATCTGTGAAGGGTCATCGTACTCATGATTGGTTATATCCGATGGACACTGAAATATATCTGTGGTAAGAAGAGAGTGGAATCACTGACAGTTAACGGATGGTGGATCTCGTGGCTAAGAGTTTAGTCAGCTATTCACGTACCGTTGGAGCTTCGAGCCACAGGTCCATTAGGTCCCTGGGTAACTTGGATAAAGTCAAGAACCAGTGTTTGGGTTAATTTGAAATGTTCAATTGACAAAAGGAAGTTCAATTATATATGATATAATTGGATGGTTAAGTATATAATATTAATTGACTAAATGTATGAGATACATTATTTTGGAGGAATTAGATGTAAATATTTTATATCAAGTAGAGGAGAAAATACTATAGTAGATATTGTGATATCAAACTATAGGATATAAATATAATAGGATTATATTTATTAATTAATTGATTGATTAATTATATGATAATTAATCCTTTTCCACGTCGGACGTGGGTTAGGGGGCAGCGTTGGTTATGGTAACCGATGGGTTAAAAATGAAAAGAGTTTTCATTTTTAAGTGTGACTCAATATTTCGATTCGACCGCCCAAAAGAAGTCGTGAAAAGATCGCCCATGAGCCTATACGATAATTGCTTCTCTGTTTAAATGATCATCTACCTCACGATTCAATTAAACGATCGTTCAGCTTTTCTAACACGATCGTGTAGCTCCTCTATGCGATATATGTTCTACTCTATCATACGATAGCACATTTTCTCTCCCACTTGCTTATCTACACGACTCTGTTTGTCCTCCGTCCTCTACCAAATTCACCAAAGCCTACCCTTTGTGTTTTTACTCCGAGAATACCCGGGGACTCATTAGTTGGTGTTGTTCCCGCTGCAGCGGTTCGTGTTCGTGTTGATCGTGCTATTGTAGTCGACGTTCTCGTCGGGTGTTGGTAGATCTATTGGAGAGATCCGCTGCGTCGGGTTCTAAAGTTCAAGATAGTCTTCAACCGGTATGGAAACCTTTTCCCTGTTAATTATCTTGTTCTGAGCATGCGAATATAAGATATTATTTTCAATCTGTATGTGTTGAGTATTTCATGTATTTTGGTCATTGTGAAATCGGAGTGATCTGAACACGCTCATGGAACTCTCGCGAGTGTAGTCACTTTCATCCTCCACTTGCACTATTATAAATACTTCAAAGTGTGTTGGAGTTGTAAGGTGTTGAAAATACTGAAGTTGTTGAAGTTTTAAAAAATGTTTTTTCTCTCAAACCAAAATCATCCCCTCTCCAAATTATTCAAGAA
>NC_052357.1:35782306-35791301 GCF_009727055.1 Benincasa hispida
CACAATGTTTCTGACCCGTTTATGAAGGCTCTCACGGCTACAGTGTTTTAGGGTCACCTACGAAGCATGGGTCTACAAGATCGCCCGCGTCTGGACTAGGGCAAGTGGGAGATTTTCTTGTACTAGGCTTTTATGCCCTAGTTTATTCTTTTGTACTAAGTTTATTGTACACCCCACTACGCTTTAGGACAAGTGGGAGATTATTGGGGTTGATGCCCTAAAGTCTCGTGTCCTGTAGATTATAAACAGTATGTACGAACACTTGTGTTGTTTAATATATGATATTTACATCACATCTTATTTTTTGCTCATTACTTGTTTTATTTGCTTTACCACAAACCAATAAACATAAAATCCCTGGTTATCTAGATGTGACTCAAGCATGTATGTGTTGGCATATAAGTGGATCATATCTTGAGTGATAACCAAAATGGTCTGTAGTATATGGATAAAAGAGGGAAACCTTATCCTGGTAACGTACGAACGCGACCCACTTTGTGGAATGGTCACAAGTGTTATGACTTGTCACAGATGGTCTGATCTTGATCATTCATATTGGGGACATGCGCAGGGGCGTCCTATACAAAGATTTTGTATAAGACCTGACCACGAAGTGTTAACGTCTCGTTATATAACACCGTTAATGACAGAGATTTCACTCACTAGAAGACCATAGGTAACATGACCTTAACTGAGCGAGTTGGGAACTCCTACCATTGAGGGCGGTTCTTTGATTTGTATGGGTGCGAGTGGCGAAGTCACTGATTCAAACCTACCATTTGGGGATTTGTCTGATTTGGGAGCTGGGAACTCAGCTACACAAGATGGATTCACTTCTTCCCCGAGACAGGGGTAAGTAGATAGATAGCTCCCTTAAGGGCTGATTTTGGCGCTTGAATGATGTAACGCACCACACTTTCTCTTAGCACAAGAGGTGTTCACACATAGTTGGACTATGTTGTATTGTTCATTAGAGAAATCAGTGGATTTAAGGAGTGAGATGTAACTACAGGGGCAAAACGATAAATTGACCCAGCTATACTTACGAGCATCTGTGAAGGGTCATCGTACTCATGATTGGTTATATCCGATGGACACTGAAATATATCTGTGGTAAGAAGAGAGTGGAATCACTGACAGTTAACGGATGGTGGATCTCGTGGCTAAAGAGTTTAGTCAGCTATTCACGTACCGTTGGAGCTTCGAGCCACAGGTCCATTAGGTCCCTGGGTAACTTGGATAAAGTCAAGAACCAGTGTTTGGGTTAATTTGAAATGTTCAAATTGACAAAAGGAAGTTCCAATGGTATATATGATATAATTGGACTGGTTAAGTATATATAATATAATTGACTAAATGTATGAGATACATTATTTTGGAGGAAATTAGATGTAAATATGATTTATATCAAGTAGAGGAGAAAATACTATAGTAGATATGTGATATCAAACTATAGGATATAAATATAATAGGATTATATTTATTAATTAATTGATTGATTAATTATATGATAATTAATCCTTTTTCCACGTTCGGACGTGGGTAGTGGGCAGCGTTGGTTATGGTAACCGATGGGTTAAAAATGAAAAGAGTTTTCATTTTGAAGTGTGACTCAATATTTCTTCGACCGCCCAAAAGAAGTCGTGAAACGATCGCCCATGAGCCTATACGATAATTGCTTCTCTGTTTAAATGATCATCTACCTCACGATTCATTAAACGATCGTTCAGCTTTTCATACACGATCGTGTAGCTCCTCTATGCGATATGTACTTCTACTATACGATAGCACTATTTTCTCTCCCACTTGCTTATCGTCTACACGACTCGTTTGTCCTCCGTCCTCTACCAAATTCACCAAAGCCTACCCTTTGTGTTTTTACTCCGAGAATACCCGGGACTCATTAGTGGTGGTGTTGTTCCCGCTGCAGCGTTCGTGTTCGTGTTGATCGTGCTATTGTAGTCGACGTTCTCGTCGGGTGTTGGTAGATCTATTGGAGAGATCCGCTGCGTCGGGTTCTAAAGTTCAAAGATAGTCTTCAACCGGTATGGAAACCTTTCCCTGTTAATTATCTTGTTCTGAGCATGCCGATAATTAGATTTATTTTCATAACTGTATGTGTTGAATGTATATCATTTGTATTTTGGTCATTGTGAAATCGGAGTGATCTGAACACGCTCATGGAACTCTCGGTATGAGATCCTTCACTTTCATCCTCCACTTGCACTATTATAAATACTTCAAAATGTGTTGGAGTTGTAAGGTGTTGAAAATACTGAAGTTGTTGAAAGTTTTAAAAAAGTGTTTTTCTCTCAAAACAAAATCATCCCCTCTCCAAATTATTCAAAGAAATCCACAAACTCTCCATGGTTCTCTACCCCAAGAATACTGAGGTCTCCAAGTGGTGGCGTCTATTGGTTTTGAACACTTGTTGTTGTGTTTTTTATTGTTCGTGTTCAAAGTTTTTGGTGAGAAAATCGTGAAGAAACTAGTCTTCAAGGGTATATTTTTTGAATATTTTCTTCTTCTTAATTTCTATATATATGTATGCTTAATTTATCATGTGTATTCTGTTTCCGTCATATATATTATTTCTACGTTATGTAAAATTAAAATTAGGATGCGACCTTTTCGCAATGGGTACTCGCATATCTTTTCAATTGGTATCAGAGCATGCATATCCGTCCTAATTTTAACTTTCAAATGTATACAGAATAACGGGAGGTTTATTAATTCTGCATAATCGTATGTTGAATGGGGTTTGCTTATTTGGATGTTTTCGGGATTGGTTTTAAATTTTTAGTATTCACTAAAGATTTGATATGTAAAGGGCCGTTGTTTTGGACAATTTTTTATAAGCTATCGAGTCTGTATTTGATGTGTGTTTCGATGGTGATCAAGTTCTGGCTTCGATTTGGTAGAAATAGAGCAAGGATGGAGTATTACGAATGAACAGACAAAGGAGCTTCACAGAGCGTCGCGGCGCTGCGAACAACATTGCAACATTACATGGTTTGATGGTCCTTCTGATGGTTCGGATTCCATCTATTTTTCATCATTATTAATTGTTACCATTTAGTTTTAATTATTTAGGATTAATCAAATTAATATTTTTTATATTAATTTACTTAAAAGTAGGAAACCAATCCTGATCCAAATTGAAGCTTTTATTTTATGCATTTGATGTATGATATTTTTTGTTGTATGTCATAATGTATGTCATATACCATAACCCCACCATAGGATATACAAATGCTTATGCATATTTTTCATGTAAATGTTATATCATAAAATTCCGTAATAAATTAAGCATGTTCATGCATCATTTATATTATGATTGTTATAATATATAGATTAGATGTATGGATATATATAATGTTTTTTCATTACTTTAAATATATAAATGTCATGTATGTAATGGAAAAGAAATTGCATGGTTTCATCATAATACCTATGTTTAATTCGATTAGAAATAGGTTTAATCTTTTATTTTGGTTTAATAGGATTAACTTGAGTTTTTGAATAAAAGATTAAATGTGTAACAAATGTATCTATTTTCATCTTTGTCTAATGATAATTTTACCTAGGCTGGGGTATTTAAGCTGACAGAAACAAAACACCACTATCCTGGAACTATCCTAGAAGGTGAATAAATAGATTTGTTACATGTATGCAATGAATGATTCATATTTATTAAAGTGTTTGATAAACATAAATCAACGATGTTAAACTATCAAACGTAAATGTTACTTTCGGAAAATTTTAGCAAACACTTAGTAAAATTGTTAGGGTAAAATTGTTAGACGAATTTTCTACGTTAATCAACCCTAGGTAAAACACTCAATGGGAGGAAAATGAGTATTTAATACATCATTTGTTCCTTTTACGTTTCTCCTTGAACGTTCACACCGTGAGATCAATGCTCGGCCTCAAGGCACCTTTGCTCATGTCTCCCTATGGGTGGTGTTTGCATAGATCAGTATCAAGGTGAATAGAGAGAGTGTTTATAATACGTGAGAGCGGGACGTGTGTCAACACATCCCATGGTCTCTCTCTTCAATTTGTAGTAAACTTTCATCGTTGAGCTCGAGGCACCTTTGCTTGTATCCCTCAATAAATGGCATTTGCTTGAATTTTTTACTCAAATCTTCAGAAATGGATAGTATTGCTTTAGTTTTTTCCCCAATCGATTTTTTTCCTACGGTTGGCTCATTGGGACGAAACTCTAGAATTTAAAATAAGAGGTTACACTTACAAAAATATGTTAAAAAGGTTAATATTTATAGGAGTAAACTATGGTGACTAATAATTATAGGGACAAGAATTTTTTGATGTAATTATTGCTTGAGATTGTCTCAATTCAGTGAAGGGGTATATGATCACCCTACGGTGGCTTTTACCCTGTCTCGTTGAAGCATCATTGCAAAATAGATATCACAGAGGGTACATTAGATTTTTACTAAATTGATTGGTTGATTAATTGGGTAAAGCATTTGATAACTAATTTAAATGAATTGTATAGTTGCAGCAATTTCATAATGACTAGTGCTACTTTCAACATGTTTTCCACTGATAAGTTAAACGACAATAACTATATAAGCTGGAAAAATATTATTAATATGGTTATTATCGATGACCTACGATTCGCCCTAGTTGAGGATCGTTCTTAAGCCCTAGCCATTAATGCATTCCAAAATGTTCGGGAGGCATATGAGTGATGGGTAAAAGTGAATGAAAAGGCCCGAGTGTATATCTTGGCTAGCTTGTCTAAAGTTTTAGCCAAGAAAGGATGAGCCCATGCTCACTGCCGTGAGATCATGGAGTCCCTAAGGGGAATGTTTGGATAATCGTCCTCGCAATTCAAGCATGGCGATCTCAAGTATATCTTCAATGCCCAGACGAAAGAAGGAACATTTGTTTGTTAACATGTTTTGAACATGATGGTCCACTTTAATGTGGTGGAGATGAATGAGTGTGTCATTGATGAGGCCAGTCAAGTTAACTTCATCCAAGAAACATTACCTGAAAGTTTCCTACAATTCTGTAGTAACATTGTTATGAACAAGCTTGACTACAACTGACCACACTGCTCAATGAGCTACAGACATATCACTCATTGATGAAAGTGAAGGAACAAAAGGGTGTGCACCTTTTTCTTTCGACACCAAAAAGTGGAAGAATATCAGTACAGCTTGACACTTTTAGCCTATAAAAAAATTTCTCTTATTCTTGATACTGGATTACTAGATGTTTTTAAAAACGTCAAGTAACACTGATACTTGACTGTGAAAAAAGTCAAGTAATACAATTTTTGTAGTAATGTTAATTGATCATGGTATTCTGTTTCTGTCACATATATTATTTCCGCGTTATGTAAAATGAAATATAGTTTCAATCATGAAATATGGTTACAAAATTTTATCACTGGATTGCGGATAGTGGTTGTCATTGAAAGACCACTAAAATTATTTTGTGACAATAAATCGACAGTGATGTATTCCATCAACAACAGAAGAAATACGAGGTCAAAGCATGTAGACGTGAAGTTTCTGATTGATACAGAAAGAGTTCAGAATGGTCAAATTTTGATAGAATACATTGGAACAAACTCTATGGTGGCAGATCCATTAACTAAAGGTTTACCACCTAAAGTTTTTCATGAGTATGTTGCTCATATGGGTGTTAATCACTTTTCTAATTCCATGGTTTAGTGGGAGTTTGTTATTAAAGATGTTCTTTGACCTTAATTTGTTAATTTTTTTATATAGAATAAAGTTGATGGTTTATGTTTTACTATCTGAACTTGTTTATCATGCTTGTGGTTTAAAATAAAGTTTTTAAGAATGATCTGATTAGGGGAATTTTGACCAGTTGGAAATAGGCATGATCTAGATCGCTTTGCATGTAGTTTTCACGCTATTCATCCATACTTGATCTATGTCATTGAATGTAGTGGAATAGGTGATCAAGGAAAGTTTAGTTACTATGATAGTGATGAAAGCCGCCTAGATTTTGTACTAATACAGGAGATGAACTAGATTGAACTAAAGAAAAATTCTAATATTGAAATAGTTTATGCGTGGTTAAGGTTTATGTGATTTAATTACATTAGGTACACAAACATAGCTCAAGTGGGAGACTATTAAACACATTTAAATAATAATATGTATAATTAAATTATGGACTATGTATGTAGATTAATATTTTATCATATTCGGGTTATTTTATTAGATTGGATGCTATTATGTGATCTAATTAATTAAGCCCTAAATTCCTAATTGAGTATAGACTTAAGGGGCATAAACTAATTCCTAGTTTACTAGGGTTTAATGAGAACTCTAATTGAACTAGTATATAAAGAGACCTCAGAGCTATAGTCCCCAGTATACCAAAATAATAAGCACTCAATTTTTCTTGAATCCAATATAGAGAGTGTGATTTGGAGTTTTGGTTGAGGAAGACTATAGTCATCTTAAAGCCATCATCATCTTGAAGCTATCATCAATCTCAATAGAATTCGGTATGTAGTTATTCTTGGCAACTTGGCATGAATGATCCTAGAGTTAATCTATTCAATATAGATTTAAAATAATTATGCTAACATTTTTAACTTTTTTTTTTTTTTTACAATATGAGGGGTAGGTGAATCTCAAACCTCCAACTCTGAAGTTGAAAGTATAATATACATTTATTATTATTTTTTAAAATATGAGGGATAGGGAAATCAAACCTCAGTTGAAAGTATAAAATATATATATGTGTATAAAATACGTTACTTAAATTTGATTATGATCCAAATGTTAAACATTTGTTTTAGTTTCAGACATGATTGTATATTTGAAGCTATAATATTGGTGACTATTTTTATCAGTGTTATTACATAAATACTTTCTTTTCACAATAATTACATTTGGTTTTTTTTCCCTAGGAAAGCATTTGCTCAAAGTTTTTATTTCTTTAAATATTAATTAACATGTTTATTAAAAATACAAAAAAATTTCAAACACAATGTGCTTGTGTGTGCAACCTCAAGAAAGGAGTGTATGGAATACCATTGAACTAAGTTTACTTTAGGTCTCTTTTTTTTTATAATAATAATACTTTTTAATTATTTTTACTTCTCTCTTTTCTTTTATTTTTTTTCAAATAAATATAATAAAAAATAAAGATAAATAAATTATTAGCAACAATGTAATTGTTTTTTTTTCTTATTTAAGCAATAGATAGGAATGATAAAATTAAATGTTACACCAAAAAAAAAAAAGGGAGACAGGGAGACAGAGAATCATTATTGTTCATGTTATTCCTTTATAATTTCTTATTTCTTAATTCTATGTTACTAAACAAGCTATCTGACTAACTCGGTGGAGCAAACATGGTCTATGCTATTTGAGCTATATTCATTTTATTTGTTTATTTTAAAAGTGAATATTTTTATTCATATAGTATGTGAGAAAGATTCAAATAGAGGCTACATGAAAGTGAGCAAATTTATAGTAATATGAGGAGCGGGATAGTTAAGTATATTCATGTTGGATCTAATTATTTGATTAACAAGTTAACTTCCAATTCATCCAAATTGAAGAAATGTTCCCAAAATTACATTAAAAAAATTATGGTAAAATTTGACATTAATAAAAATACTTTTAGTGTATAACAAATGGAATGAATTTATATATAGAAAGAAGCTTTTGAGAAAAAACTGTCAAATAAATGAGTGCTTTTATTTTAGAAAGATTTTATTAAAAATGTTTAAATTAAAATGGCTTGTTGAAAAATAAATTTTTTTTTCCAAATTAATCCAAACAGAAGCTTGTATCATAGTAAAAAGTTAAGTATGAAGTGAAGTTTAGGAGTTGGAAAGAACTTGTTGAACCTATCTATCTAACAAATAGAAGATTTGGATGGACGTATATGTAATGGCCATTTGTTGGCCCATATCATATAATAACTTAAAGATATATATATATATATATATATATAAAGATGGGAATCATATCTGAATGTGTGATATTTCTTATATTAATCTTTTAGTAGTTGAAAATATACATATCTAGCACTCAAGTAACTTTGTTCCATTGGTGTACAAGTTCATCAATATTAGTAGGATTGTTTCTCAAGTAAATCCCATCATTTTTAGCAATCCAAATACATTTTTTGTCAAAGCACCTAGAAGTGAGCCAAGAATGCGTTTTTTCAACCCAAAAAGATTCAAATGGTACATTAAAATTTGGCATTTCCAGATATCACAGAGGGTACATTAGATTTTTGCTAAATTGACTGGTTGATTAACTAGGTAAACGTTTGATAACTAATATAAATAAACTGTATAGTTTCAGCAATTTCGCAATGACGAGCGCTACTTTAAACATGTTTTCCATTGATAAGCAGAAGATAACTCTTTAAGCTGGAAAACTATTATTAATATGGTTGTCATTATCGATGACATACGATTTGTCCTACTTGAGGATCGTTCTTGAAGGAAATCGGAATTCGAGATTTCCGTGAGCAGCGGAAGCAAGACTATTGCAAATTACAATCATGAATCAAGATATATTTACAGTCGACTTAAATACAAGCGGTTATGAAAATAAATCCAGAAATTACAGCATGAAACAATAAAGGTACAGAGGGAAAAACTGCACTAACAACGGCAGAAGCGTCTCCACGTTCCGATGCGCACTCTGATCGAACAACAGCAACCATGAGCGTTAGATCTACACGATCGCAACTCCGCACGAACACGGTACGAAGACTTCGCGCTCGTCCTCACGATTTCCTCGGTCACGAACTCCTCCATTGGGCAAGTGGGAGAAGTCGGATACCTATCGTATAGGTCGATGCCTAATCGTTTAGATAAAACTATGTGATCGTCTAGCAAAAGCTATGCGATCGTTTAGCTCTATCGTCTAGCTCGATCAATTCTACATGATCGGTTATCTTGGGCTAGTGATTGTCTAGGAAAGCTATACGATCGTTTAGCTCATCGCTTAGC
>NC_052357.1:35792627-35957838 GCF_009727055.1 Benincasa hispida
CCCAGATTAGACAAGTCCCCAAAAAGGTAGGCATGTTGAGTTGGCAATCTGACCACTCTCACCCATACTAATCAAAGAACCGCCCTCAAAGGAAGGAGTTCACAAAAAACTCAGGATTGAGGTCGTGTCACCTATGGTCGTTTAGGTGAGATGCAAGTCTCTAGTATCAATGACGTTATTCACTTACGAGAGATTTTTAAGAAAGTTAATGATCTCTTGGCCAAATCAATGATGGCTAGTCATTATAGGAACATGAGTTGTTCTGGTATTAATGACTGGTTGAGATATTCTCAATTCAGAGGAGGGATAACTGACCTCCCTTTCGCGCCATTTGTCCTAAACCTTTGAAGCGTCACTGTGAAACTAGATGTCACATGGGGTTCATGTTAGTTTTGCTCAAACCTTATTGGATGTTGTTTTTTTTTTTTTTTTACAACGGATATTTGCTTAAAACCTAACATAGGTCAATGTGTTTTTTCCTTTTCAGTAACTCGTTAGTATTTCCATTTAAAGCTTTTAAAAATTATCAATTTATTATAGTGGAAAGAATCGTATGAAACGAACTTCGTGGCAAACGACCTCCATCTCACTACTCTCTAAAAGAGGAGACAAGGCAGTAAATATGATTTATTGGTCTTAGAGACATGTCTGGTAGAGAATGATGATTCTACCTTGATCCTTGATTCAGGTGCTACCAATCATATCAGTTCCTCTTACCAAGGATTTAGTTCCTGACAAACGTTGCTACAGGGAGAGATGACTCTTCGAGTCCGTAATGGTAAGGTTGTTTCAGCTGTTGCTGTAAGCAGGCTGATGTTATTTGTTGACAAGAAACGTTATCTGTTACTGGATAATGTTTTTGTAGTTCCTCATATCAAGAGGAACTTAATCTCAGTTTCTTATTTCATTGAACAAGGCTATACCGTCTCCTTTTCTGAGAATAAAGTGTTTATTTTCAAGAATGGAATGGAGATTGGTTCTGGTTCAATGGAAAATAACTTATATGTACTAAGGCCGTTAGTCATAAAAGCCTTGTTTAACACTGAAATGTTCAGTACGGCAACAACAGCTAAAAGACCAAAGGTTTCTCCAAAGGAAAACGCCCATCTTTGGCATCTAAGTTTAGGTCACATCAACCTCAATAGGATTAAGAAGTTGGTGAAAAGTGGACTTCTAAAAAGTTTAAAAGAAAACTCCTTGTCGGTATGTGAATCATGCCTTGAAGGTAAGATAACCAAATGACCGTTTACTGGAAAAGTTTACAGAGCCAAGGAAGCCTTGGAGTTTGTACATTCAGACCTCTGTGGTTCGATGAATGTTAGAGCTCGAGGTGGGTATGACAATTTCATCTCTTTCATAGATGATTGTTCAAGGTTTGGGTATCTCTTCCTAATGCAACGTAAGTCTGAAGCTCTTGACAAGTTCAAGGAGTATAAAACTGAAATTGAAAACTTGTTAGGTAAGAAGATAAAAACACTATGATCTGATCGTGGTGGAGAGTATATGGACCTCCAATTCCAGAACTATATGATAGAATATGGGATTGCGTCCCAACTCTTGGTAGAATGGTGTATTAGAAAGGAGAAACAAGACCTTATTGGACATGGTTCGGTCTATGATGAGTTATGCTCATCTTCCAGACTCGTTTTGGGGTTATGCAGTGCAGACTACATGTTATATCCTGAACAACGTTCCCTCGAAAAGTGTTTCTAAAACACCTATTGAGTTATAGAGAGGCCGTAAAGTAGTTTATGCCACTTCAGGATTTGAGGCTGTCCGGCACATGTGCTAGTGACTAATCCAAAGAAGTTGGAACCACGTTCGAAGGTTTGCCTCTTTGTGGGCTACCCCAAGGAAACGAGAGGAGGATACTACTATGATCGAAGTGAGAACAAAGTGTTTATTTCCACTAATGATATCTTCTTGGAAGAAGATCACATGAAGGATCATAAGCCACGAAGTAAGCTTGTTTTACATGAGATCTCTAGTGAGACTGAGACTGCTGAGGGGTTACTACAAGAGTTGCTGAAAAGGCCGACAGATCAACAAGCGTTGTTGAGGTCGGAACGTCTAGTCAACCATTTCAAGAGTTGAGACTGCTGACCGTAATGGAGGGTTATGATCCCACCGGATCGCTTCATGGGTTTTGACTGAAGTCCATAAGATTACGAATGATGGGTCGAGGATCCATTGTCTTTAAGAGGCAATGGAGGACGTTGACAAAGATGAATGGGTTAAGGTCATGAACCAGGAAATGAAGTCTATGTACTTTAACAACGTCTGCGAGCTTGTTTTGACCACCTGATGGGGTATGACCTATTGGTGTAAGTGGACCTATAAGTGAAAGAGAGGTGTAGATGGAAAGGTGCAAATTTTAAGGCTAGACTCGTGACAAAGGGTTATACCCAGGTTGAGGAATTGACCATGAGAATCTTTCTACCTGTTGTCATACTTAAGTCTATCCGGATTCTCCTGTCAGTAGCCACATTTTATGATTCTGAAATATGGCAAATGGACGTCAAGACTGCTTTTCTGAATGGTAATCTAAGGAGACCATCTATATGACTTAACCAGAACATTGATGAGCCTTGGTGTTTACAAGAAGATATCAACAAGCTCAGTAGCTTTTCTGGTACTGTATGTAGATGATATCCTACTCATGGGAATGATGTAGGATATTCTGACTGATATTTAAGAATTGGCTAGCTGCCTAGTTCTAAATGAAAGATTTGGGAGAGGCACAATATGTTCTCAGGATCCAGATCATTTGGGATGGCAAGAAAATGATTAGCCCTGTCTTCGGTATCGTATTTGATCAAATGTTGATTCAGGCACATGATGCAGGATTCTAAGAGGGGTTTGTTCCTTTCATGCATGGAATCGTTTGTCTAAGAATCAACATCTAAGACACCTCAGAGGTTGAGAAGATGAGATAGATTTTTATGCTTCTGTTGTAGGAAGCTTGATGTATGCAATGTTGTGTTACCAGACCCGACATTTGCTATGCAGTAGAGATTGTTTAGTCGGTATCATTCCAATCCAGGATTTTGATCACCAGACTGCGGTCAATAATCCTCAAGTATATTCTCGAGAAAGGAGAACTACTGCTTGTGTATGAAGATAATAATATGATTCTTACAGGATAACACTCTAGAATTCAAGTCCGATCGAGATTCCTCGTAAATCGACATCGAGGTCAATGTTTACTCTGAATGGAGGGGCTGTAGTTTGGCGAAGCATCAAGCAAGGATGCATCGCGGACTCCACTATGGAAGCCGAATACGTAGCGGCTTGTGAAGCAACTAAAGAGACTGTTTGGCTGAGGAAGTTCCTTATAGATTTGGAAGTTGTTCCAAATATGAATTTGCCTATCACTCTTTATTGTGATAACAGCGGTGCTGTGGCAAATTCGAAGGAGCCTCGAAGTCATCGTGGGGGTAAGCATATAGAATTGAAATATCACCTGATCAGGAAGATTGTGCGTCGCGGTGATGTGATAGTCCAGCATATCGCATCGGAGCACAACGTTGCTGATCCCTTTAGAATGGCCCTCACGGCTAAAGCGTTCGAGGGTCACCTGAAGAGTCTGGGTCTAGGGCAAGTGGGAGATGATACTTGGGTATGCCCTAGTTTATTGTATATTGTACATTTTTATATTGTATTGTACATTAGTCTCCCGAGTCATTAGGACAAATGCGCAATTGTTAGGATTGGTGTCCTCCCAGAGTCTCGTTGTTTTGTAAAGATACACATTGTTCAATGAATAAAATAAGTGTTATTTAATTCTGGCATTTACTCATATCCAATAAACAAAGCTCCTTGGTTATCTTATGTGAACTTAAGCATGTATATGTGATATACAAGTGGATCGTGCCTTAAGTGATAACCTTATGTGTAGTATAAGGATTAAAGTGGGATACTTGATCCTGGTGACATTACGGATACGGCCCGCTTTGTAGAGGTTTGCAAGTGTTGTAAACTACTACAGATGGTAGATTCTGAACATTCGTGTGGAGACGTGGAGCGGGGGTGTCCTATACAAAGAGATTGTATAAGACCTGAACCACGAGATGACTAGACTCTATATATAACATCATCAAGCCCTAGCCACTAATGCATCCAAAAATGTTCGGGAGACATATGAGTGATGGGTAAAAGTGAACGAAAAGGTCCGGGTGCATATCTTGGCTATCTTGTCTAAAGTTTTAGCCAAGAAAGGATGAACCCATGCTCACTGTCGTGAGATTATGTAGTCCCTAAGGGGAATGTTTGGATAATAGTCCTAGCAAATCAAGCATGATGCTCTCAAGTATATCTTCAATGCCCAGACGAAAGAATGAACATCTGTTCGTGAACATGCTCTGAACATGATGGTCCACTTTAACGTGGTGGAGATGAATGAGTGTGTATTATGGTAGTGGGAGGTCCGACTTTATTTACAGAAATCTTGCCTTTTATTAGAAAATGTTTATGTAGTTCATGACTTAAAAAGGAACTTCATTTTTGTAAATGCTTATTACACAGTCATACACTCTGAATTTTAATGTGAATAAAGTATTTATTTACAAAAATGGTGTTGAGATTTGTTCTACAAAGTTAGAGAGTAATATTTATGTGCTAAGACCATTAGCAACAAAGTCCCCTTTTAACACTTAAAATAAGACAACATATGTCATATACTTGACAGTTATAAAATATCAACCAAAGTTACAGCTTGACGCTTTTAGCCAGTCAAAAAAATTCTCTTATTCTTGATACTTGATTACTAGACGTTTTTTAAAACATTAAGTAACGCTGATATTTGACTGTGAAAAAACGTCAAGTAATACACTTTTTGTAGTAATGTTAATTGATCATGTGTATTTTGTTTCTGTCACATATATTATTTGCGCGTTATTTAAAATTAAATATAGTTTCAATCATGAATTATGGTTACAAAATTTTATCACTGGACTGCGAATAGTGGTTGGCATTGAAAGACCACTAAAATTATCTTGTGATAATAAATCGTCAGTGATGTATTCCAACAACAATAGAAGCAATACGAGGTGAAAGCATGTAGACGTGAAGTTTTTGGTTCATAAAGAAAGAGTTCGAAATGGTCAAATTTTGATAGAATACATTGGAAAAAACTCTATGGTGGCATATCCATTGACTAAAAGTTTACCACCTAAAGTTTTTCATGAGTATGTTGCTCACATAGGTGTTAATCACTTTTCTGATTCCATGGTTTAGTGGGAGTTTGTTATAAAAGATGTTCTTTGACATTATTTTGTTTATTTTTTATATAGAATAAAGTTGATGGTTTATATTTTATTATATGAACTTGTCTATCATGCATGCGATTTAACATAAAGTTCTTAAGAATGATTTGACTAGGGAATTTAGACCAGTTGGAAACAGACATGATCTAGATCATTTTGCATGAAGTTTTCATGTTATCCATCCATACTTGATCTATGACGTTGAATGTAGTGGATTAGGTGATCAAGAAAGGTTTCGTTACAATGGTAGTGACGAAAGCAGCCTAGATTTCGTACTAATACAGAAGATGGACTAGATTGAACTAAAGGGGAATACTATTATTGAAATAGTTTATGCGTGGTTAAGGTTTATATGATTTAATTACATTAGGTACACAGACATAGCTCAAGTGGGAGACTGTTAAACACATTTAAATAATAATATGTATAATTAAAGTATGGGCTATGTATGTAGATTTATATTTTATCATATTCAGGTTATTTTATTAGATTGGATCCTATTATGTGATCTAAATAATTATGCCCTAAATTCCTAATTGAATATGAACTTAAGGGGCAGAAACCCATTCCTAGTTTACTAGGGTTTAATGGGAACCCTAATTGAACTAGTATATAAAGAGATCTCATAGCTATAGTCCCCAATATACCAAAATAACAAGCACTTAATCTTTCTTGAATCCCATCTAGAGAGTTTTATTTGGAGTTTTGATTGAGGAAGACTATAGTCATCTTAAAGCCATCATCATCTTGATGCTATCATCAATCTCAATAGAATTCGGTATGTTAGTTATTCTTGGCAATTTGGCATTAATAATCCTAGTGTTAATCTATTCAATATAGGGATAGTAGATAGGTTGTTCCTTTTAGTACTGAATCCAGGTCGTGAACAAGGGGCCCCATCCTCTCCTTGGCCCGAGAGGGATTCAGTTTATAGGTTGGACCTTAAACCAATTATTCATTAGAGGATCAGTGGAACTTAAGGAATGAATGTAGTCTTGGGGCTAAAATGGTTTTTATGACCCAGCCGAGATTACGAACAACCTGTGAAGGATTAACTTACTAATCATGGTTATATCAAATGGACACAAATATATCTATAGCGAGGGGAGTGCAACTACGAGACTTTAGTCAAATGACCCGTTAGTTCACGAATGTTGATTAGCTCCGTCTAAGAAGTTTAGCTAGCTAATCTCGGATCGTTGGAGCCCATCATCTATAGGTTCATTAGGTTCCCCTACTAGCTCATATGGAATAAACTTAGAACAGTATGATAGAATAATTCAAATTGTTCGAATTATGTAGAGAGAGAGAAATATAGTGATCGGGTTTTTCAGCTTAGAAATACAACTTTAATATTTAAATGTGATTTAAATATCAAGAATATGAAAATTTTCATATTCGGAAGCTCGAAAATGATGGAAATGGTCAAAGATGTAAAAAGTCAAAGAGTTGACTTTGGACTTTGAAAAATCAAACTTTGACTGACCTTATATTCAAATTTGATTTGAATTTCGAGAAAATAGATGCAGATTCATGCTCGAGAGGTCAAAATTAGTCAACATGGGAAAAATCATAAAAAGTCAAAATATTGACTTTTTGGTCAAAGTTTGACTTTGACCAAATGACTATTTTGACCTTTGACTATAGTTAGTGGAAAAATCCAAACTTTTGTTGGATAATTCCACTAACAAAATAGTGGGTTAGGTGTTGGCTTGTAGTGGAGACATTAAGCTCACTAAGATAGTGGAATATAAGTGTTGGGTTTTTTATGCATTTAGTTCATGAAATTGTTGCATGGATTTATCTATAAATTGGGCTTTCATTTTGAATAAAAAGAGTTTTTTCAATTTTAGAAATTGGTTTTCATATTTGGGCTGGAAAAATCACAACTTTGGAAAAAAGAGCAAAACCCAAACCTACCCAAATTCCATCTTATTTTCCATCTCTTTTCTCTCTCTCGATTTTCTTCATGCACTGGGTCTCACAACTCGGTTCTGAGTCCAAAGGATAGTAGGTCAACTCTAGTGGTGGTTCGAAAGAGTTCAGGTCGAGTTTCAACGAGGAAAAGCGATTTTTGGGAGCTTCGAAGGTAGTATCCTACACTTTTAATTCACTGTTTTTCCCTTCATGATACATGCTTATTTCCTTTAATTTAAGAGCAGTTATAGTGTAATTAGATCCTAATTCCACTACATATGTCTCGTGTTTTATCATGTGGTATCAGAGCATGCTAGAATTACTCTCAATTGCTTTTGGTGGGTGTTTTCTTCCTATCTATTCAATTGTTGAATGAAATGGGGACTAAAGTGGATTTATTATGATTTTGGCATTTTTTCTCTTTAAATTTCTCATGGAAATTGGTAATTGCTCACTTGTTTATGAGCATTAATGTGTGAAAAAGGGTCTGTAAATTTGTTGGAGTCATTAGAGTTGAATTTAGGCTGTAAATTCTTGATTCCGGAAAAGAGAACAGCAGCAAATTGGAGAAAAATTGCATCACATACTCGAAGTCAGCCTCTAGACCCGAGAGAAGCTTCCAGACCCGATTCTTCAGTCCAAATCTGACCCAGTTCGGGAAGCTCGCACGTGTGCCTAGTTTTGCATGCCTGCCTCGCCCGGATCCGATCCGTTCGCCCGCTTCGCTTCGTGCAGCCTTGCGTGCCCGTTCGTTCACCTGCCCGAGACCCGCTCCGCGATCCGCATGCCCACACCTTCGTTAACCGTGCCAGCGGGAGATGACCAGCCAGTCCAGACGGTTTGGACCGATCCATTTGACCTGGTTGAGCCGGTTTGACCGGTTCAGCTTGGTTTTTGGTGTTTTCGAGCCGGTTCGAGTGATTTATGAGTAGTTCCTGATGGTTCAAAGTGTTTGAAGTCGGTTCAGGGAAGCTGGTTGCTGTTTTTTGTAATAAATTAGTTATTTTTTTGTTTTAAATGCCAAAATCGGTCCACTTTAGTGTTGTTTACTTATTATGCATATGATGTATAATGTTGTTTGATTATGTGTGCATATAGTATGCCATATAGTTTTAAAACTCCACCATAGGAAAATCATGTGACATGCATTTATTATATCTTATAAGTGTTATAAAATACATACTACGCATGCTTAGTTTTAATATAAGTGTTATATTAAAGCATGTTTGATTGAAGGAAGCATGTTATAGATGAATGCTCTAGGGTTATAATTGTTATAATTTATTTTATAATTGTTATAAAATAACCTAGACTTCTAAAATTATAACCAGATAAGATGCTACTCCATTAGCGGTAACCATCGAGCAATCCTAGATTATTTTATACAAATAGGTCGATTTTCTTGTCAAAACAGCTAAGTTACAAGAAAAAATCACTCGGCAGATGCTTGGCACCAAAAGCAGACTTACAGCATGACTAAGTTGAAGATGTTTTTAGTTGATGAGTTAAAAGAAACACCATACTACTACTTGAGAGATGAGTCGACGTTGAGTTCGGTTTAAACCGGTTTTATGAGCATGCGTGAGCGGTGTGAGGTAATAAAATTTGTTTATTACCTAGGTATCGTAGGTTAAAAATTCAGTATAAAAGATATACTCGGATGAATCACCTAGACTTAGGATATGTTTTAGTTAGCCGAAATGTATCGATAAGTATTTTATACCCTAACTGTCTAGAACATTTCAGCTGGAGTGAAGTAATGTACTTTTAGCTCTAGCGTCCCTAAGAGTTCACATCGTGAGATTCATGCTTGGCTTTGGGCCGCCCTAGGAGCGGACTCTATTCGGAGAGTGTTTGCATGAGTCAATACCAAGGTGAATAGAGGAAGTTGTTCACAGTAAGTGGGAGAAGGACGTGTGTCAACACATCCTACGGTCTCTTTCATTAGGTCGCACCGTGAGATTCCTACAATGCGCCTGCATGTCTGCCGTGGAGCGACCTTACCAATCGGAGGGTTGTATTATAGGATTCGGAACTCCGCAAACTCTAGAAATAGATATGGTCTCTCAGGTCTGTTTTCATTCTTGTCTTCCAACTTCGGGAGCATAATGATTTTGATCTTTGAGGTCTGAAAATGGAGAGTCACACTTACGAGAATTACTAAGTGTTAGTAAATTTTTGACCAAAGTAGCGATAACTCAGTTACTATAGGAATAAGAGTTATTCTGGTGATAGTATCTAGTCAAGATAGTCTTGGTTCAACGGAGGAATAGTCGATCACCCCTCGGTGGAGGTTATTTTAAACCATTGAAATATCATTGCAAAATATAATAATGAAAGGTACATTATTAGATTTTTTGCTAAACTTTATTGGATTTAACAGATTAATGTTTTTACTAAAAAGGATATGTTTTTCTTTTCAGCATGACTAGCTCTTTAGATCAACTCTTAGCTTCTGAGAAACTAAACGACGATAATTACTCAACATGGAAAAACAATATGAATTCAACACTAGTAATAGATGACTTGAGATTTGTCTTAACTGAAGAATGTCCTCAGGCCCTTGCCTCAAAAGAAGCACAAGGTAAATATGATTTACTAGTTACTGAGACATGTTTAGTGGAGGATGATACCTTAACCTGGATATTAGATTCAGAAGCCACTACACATATTTGCTTTTCTTTTCAGGAAACTAGTTCCTGGAAAAAGATTGAAGAAGCCGAGATCACTCTCAAGGTTGGAACAGGACAGGTTGTCTCGATCGAAGCAGTGGGAGACTTGAAGTTGTTTTTCCACGATAGATATATCATACTTAAAGATGTTTTGTATGCACCTCTTATGAAGAGGAATTTAATATCTATCGCTTGTATTATGGAACAAATGTATAAAATATCTTTTTGAAGTTAATGAAGTGTTAAATTTCAGAAAAGGTATTCAAATTTGTTCTGCTATACTTGAAAACAACTTATATAAGTTAAGACCAACTAAAGAAAATTTTTTCTTAAATACTGAGATGTTTAGAACAGTCGAAACTCAGAATAAAAGACAAAAAGTTTCTTCTAATGCCTATCTATGGTACTTAAGACTTGGTCATATAAATCTCAATAGGATTGAGAGATTGGTTAAGAATGGACTACTAAATCGTTAGAAGACAATTCTTTACCTCCATGTGAGTCTTGTCTTGAGGGAAAAATGACTAAGAGATATTTTACTAGAAAAGGTCTCAGAGCCACAATACCCTTAGAGCTCGTACATTCGGACCTCTGTAGACCGATGAATGTCAAAGCTCGAGGTGGGTATGAATATTTCAACAATTTTATTGATGATTATTCAAGGTATGGTCATATTTACCTAATGCATCACAAGTCTGATTCTTTTGAAAAGTTCAAAGAATGAAAGGCTGAGGTTGAAAACCAGTTAGGTAAAACAATTAAGACACTATGATCAGATCGAGGTGGGGAGTACATGGACTTAAGATTCCAGGACTATATGATAGAACACGGAATCAAGTTAAAACTCTTTGCACCTAATATGCCTCAGCAGAACGGTGTATCTGAAAGAAGAAATAGAACCTTGTTGGACATGGTTTGCTCAATGATGAGCTTTGCTGAGTTACCTAATTCCTTTTGTGGACATGCATTAGAGACTAATGTCGATATTTTGAATAATGTTCCCTCTAAAAGTGTTTCAGAAACACCTTATGAGCTATGGAAACGGCGTAAAGGCAGTTTACATCATTTTAGGATTTGGGGATGCCCGACACACGTGTTGGTGCAAAATCCTAAAAAATTGGAACGTCATTCAAAACTATACCTATTTGTAGGTTATCCAAAAGAAACAAAAGGTGATCTATTTTATGATCCTCAAGAGAATAAGGTATTTGTATCGACAAATGCCACATTCTTAGAGGAAGACCACATAGGAAGTCATCAACCTCGCAGTAGACTAGTATTGAATGAAATTTTCAAAGACGCTATAGATAGAGCAAGTTCATCTACTAAAATAGTAGATAAAACTAGTACATCTGGTCAGTCACATCTTTCTCCAGAGTTGAGAATGCCTCGACGTAGTGGGAGGGTTGTTCATTAGCCTGACCGTTACTTGGATTTTACAGAAACACAAGTCGTCATACGTGATGACAGCATAGAGGATCCATCGACCTATAAACAGGCAATAAAAGATGTGGACTGTGATCAGTGGGTCAAAGCCATGCACCTCGAAATGAAGTCTATGTACTTCAATTCTGTCTGGAAACTTATAGATCAACAAAATGATGTAAAACCAATTGGTTGCAAGTGGATCTACAAGAGAAAACGAGACCAAGCCGATAAAGTACAGACTTTTAAGGCTCGACTTGTGGTAAAGGGTTATACTAAGAGAGAGGGAGTGGACTATGAAGAAACTTTCTCTCCCGTTGCTATGCTTAAGTTGATTAGAATACTCTTATCCATTGCAACCTTTTATGACTATGAAATTTGGCAGATGGATGTCAAGACAGCCTTTTTAAACGGCGATCTTGAGAAGAGTATCTATATGGCTCAACCAGAGGGGTTTATTGCACAAGGTCAAGAACAAAAGGTTTGTAAGCTTCAAAAATCCATTTATGGGTTAAAACAAGCTTCTAGATCTTGGAATATAAGATTTGATACTGCGATCAAATCTTATGGCCTTGAACAGAATATTGATGAGCCTTGTGTTTACAAGAAGATCGTCAATTCTACTATAGCATTCTTAGTTTTATATGTTGACGATATTCTACTCATTGAGAATGAAGTAGGTTACCTAACTGACATCAAGAAATGGCTAGCAACGCAATTCCAAATGAAAGATTTAGGAAATGCGCAGTATGTTCTCGGGATTCAGATTATTCGGAACCGCAAGAACAGAACACTAGCCATGACTCAAGCAACAACTTATATAGACAAAATGTTGTCTAGGTATAAGATGCAGAATTCCAAAAGAGGTCTGTTACCTTACAGATATGGAATTCATTTGTCGAAGGATCTATGTCTTAAGACACCTCAAGAGGTTAAGAATATGAGACGCATTCCATATGCTTCCGCAGTAGAGAGCCTGATGTATGCAATGTTATATACTAGACCTGACATATGCTACGCATTAGGGATAGTCAGTAGGTATCAGTCCAATCCTGGATATGATCATTGGACTGCCGTTAAAAATATCTTCAATTATCTTAGGAGAATGAGGAACTACATGCTCGTGTATGGTACTACGGATTTGATTCTTACTGGATACACTAACTCTAATTTTCAAACCGATAAAGATGCTAGAAAGTCTACATCTGGATCAGTGTTCACTCTTAATGGAGGAGCAGTAGTGTGGAGAAGAGTGAAGCAAAACTGTATTGCAGACTCCACAATGGAAGCTGAATACGTAGCTGCTTGTGAAGCAGCAAAGAAAGCAGTATGGTTGAGGAAATTCTTGACAAATTTGGAAGTCGTTCCAAATATGCATCTGCGTATCACCCTATATTGTAATAATAGTGGTGTAGTTGCAAATTCAAGAGAACCAAGAAGCCACAAGCGCGGCAAGCATATTGAGCGTAAATACCATCTGATCCGGGAGATTGTACATCGTGGAGACGTTGTAGTGACCCAGATATCTTATGAGCAAAACATTGTTTATCCTTTTACAAAGGTCCAAGACTAAAGTGTGTGAAGGTCACCTACAGAGTCTAGGTCTACGAAGTTTGTAAACTAGGACAAGTGGGAGAACTTTTGGGTATATGCTCTAGTTTATTGTATTCATATGTTTATTGCACTCATACGTTTCTCATTTAAATTCAACATTATGATACTCCACTAGGAGTTTTAGTCCAAGTGGGAGTTTGTTGGATTTTATGTCCAAAAACTCGTAGTTTGTAAATTAATAAACATGTTCTGTTTTGTTTTTCGATAAAGTTGTTATTGAAATTGTAATCTTGAATCCAATAAACTAAGGTCATGAGGCTATTTAATGTAGTTTGAACTTTATGTAGTGACATAAAGATGGATCAAGTTCAAATATATAGCCAAAATGGTCTATAGTATATGAATAAGGTTGGGCATCTTATTCTGGGGACACTATAGATGCGGCCCACTTTATAGTTAGTACAAATTATGTGATCCTGAATCGTTCATATAGAGATATGTGAGTGGGGGCATCCTATGTAAAGAGTTTACATAAGACTGAACAATAAAATAGTCACTTTTTACGTTCTAAATGTCGTTTTATGTATAAAACTGATTATTTCGTTAATTGATGACCTAAGTAACTTAATCTTAATCCTGAGCTAACTATAAACTCCTGTTCACTTGAAATTATCGTTAGATTTGCATAGGTGAGGGCAGCTCAATATCGCTGGCCCAATAGGCCTCCCATTTCAGGGGTAAGATCGGGTGGATAGTTGGGAACATAGGGTGCAAGACGGAATTTACTTCTACCCATTATAGGGATAGTAGATAGGTTGTTCCTTTTAGTACTGAATCCAGGTCTTGAACAAGGGGCCCCATCCTCTCCTTGGCCCGAGAGGGCTTCGGTTTATAGGTTAGACCTTAAACTAATTGTTCATTAGAGGATCAATGGAACTTAAAGAACAAAATGTAGTCTTGGGGGTAAAACGGTTTTTATGACCCAGTCGAGATTACGAACAACCTGTGAAAGATTAACTTACTAATCATGGTTATATCAAATGGACACAAATATATTTATAGTGAGGGGAGTGCAACTACGAGACTTTAGTGGAATGACCCGTTAGTTAACGAATGTTGATTAGCTCCGTCTAAAGAGTTTAGCTAGCTAATCTCAGATCGTTGGAGCCCATGTTCTATAGGTCCATTAGGTTCCCTTACTAGCTCATATGAAATAAACTTAGAACAGTATGATAGAATAATTCGAATTGTTCGAATTATGTAGAGAGAGAGAAACCAACAAGTATATGTGATACAGTGTTCGGGTTTTTAAGCTTAGAGATACAGTTTTAATATTTAAATGTGATTTAAATATCAAGAATATGAAAATGTTCATATTCGGAAGCTCGGAAATGATGNAATAAACATGTTCTGTTTTGTTTTTCGATAAAGTTGTTATTGAAATTGTAATCTTGAATCCAATAAACTAAGGTCATGAGGCTATTTAATGTAGTTTGAACTTTATGTAGTGACATAAAGATGGATCAAGTTCAAATATATAGCCAAAATGGTCTATAGTATATGAATAAGGTTGGGCATCTTATTCTGGGGACACTATAGATGCGGCCCACTTTATAGTTAGTACAAATTATGTGATCCTGAATCGTTCATATAGAGATATGTGAGTGGGGGCATCCTATGTAAAGAGTTTACATAAGACTGAACAATAAAATAGTCACTTTTTACGTTCTAAATGTCGTTTTATGTATAAAACTGATTATTTCGTTAATTGATGACCTAAGTAACTTAATCTTAATCCTGAGCTAACTATAAACTCCTGTTCACTTGAAATTATCGTTAGATTTGCATAGGTGAGGGCAGCTCAATATCGCTGGCCCAATAGGCCTCCCATTTCAGGGGTAAGATCGGGTGGATAGTTGGGAACATAGGGTGCAAGACGGAATTTACTTCTACCCATTATAGGGATAGTAGATAGGTTGTTCCTTTTAGTACTGAATCCAGGTCTTGAACAAGGGGCCCCATCCTCTCCTTGGCCCGAGAGGGCTTCGGTTTATAGGTTAGACCTTAAACTAATTGTTCATTAGAGGATCAATGGAACTTAAAGAACAAAATGTAGTCTTGGGGGTAAAACGGTTTTTATGACCCAGTCGAGATTACGAACAACCTGTGAAAGATTAACTTACTAATCATGGTTATATCAAATGGACACAAATATATTTATAGTGAGGGGAGTGCAACTACGAGACTTTAGTGGAATGACCCGTTAGTTAACGAATGTTGATTAGCTCCGTCTAAAGAGTTTAGCTAGCTAATCTCAGATCGTTGGAGCCCATGTTCTATAGGTCCATTAGGTTCCCTTACTAGCTCATATGAAATAAACTTAGAACAGTATGATAGAATAATTCGAATTGTTCGAATTATGTAGAGAGAGAGAAACCAACAAGTATATGTGATACAGTGTTCGGGTTTTTAAGCTTAGAGATACAGTTTTAATATTTAAATGTGATTTAAATATCAAGAATATGAAAATGTTCATATTCGGAAGCTCGGAAATGATGGAAATGGTCAAAGATGTAAAAAGTCAAAGAGTTGACTTTGGACTTTGAAAAATCAAACTTTGACTGACCTTATATTCAAATTTGATTTGAATTTCGAGAAAATGAATGCAGATTCATGCTCGGGAGGTCAAAATTAGTGAAAACGGAAAAAATCATAAAAAGCCAAAATGTTGACTTTTTGGTCAAAGTTTAACTTTGACCAAATGACTATTTTGCCCTTTGACTATAGTTAGTGGAAAAATCTAAACTTTTGTTGGATAATTCCACTAACAAAATAGTAGGCTTGGTGTTGGGTTATAGTGGAGACATTAAGCCCACTAAGATAGTGGAATATAGGTGTTGGGTTTTTTATGCATTTAGTTCATGCAATTGTTGAATGAATTTTTCTATAAATTGGCCTTTCATTTTGAATAAAAATAGTTTTTGCAATTTTGAAAATTGGATTTCTTATTTGGGCTAGAAAAATCAAAACTTTGGAAAAAAGGGAAAAACCCAAACCTACCCAAATTCCATCTTATTTTCCATCTCTTTTCTCTCTCTCGGTTTTCTTCATCCACCGGGTCCCACAACTTGAATCTGACTCCAGAGGATAGTAGGTCAACTCTAGTTGTGGTCTGAAAGAGTTCGGGTCGAGATTCAACGAGGAAAAATGGTTTTCGGGAGCTTCAAAGGTAGTATCCTACACTTTTAATTCACTGTTTTTCCCTTCATGATGTATGCTTATTTCCTTTAATTTAAGAACAACTAGAGTGTAATTACATCATAATTCCACTGCGTATGTCTCGTGTTCCATCAACCTTAAGAAAGGAGTGCATGGAATACTATTGAACTAAGTTTACTTTAGTTCTCTTTTCTTTATAATAATAATAATTTTTAATTATTTTTACTTCTCTTTTCTTTTATTTTTTTCAAATAAATATAATAAGAAATAAAGATAAATAAATTATGAGCAACAATGTAATTGTTTTTTTTTTTTCTTACTTAAGAAATAGTTAGGAATGATAAAATTAAATGTTACACAAAAAAGAGAGAGAGAACTATTATTGTTCATGTTATTGCTTTATAATTTCTTATTTCTTAATTCTAAGTTACTAAACGATCTATCTGACTAACTTGGTGGAGCAAACATGGTCTATGCTAATTGAGCTATATTCATTTTATTTGTTTATTTTAAAAATGAATATTTTAATTCATATGGTATGTGAGAAAAATTCAAATAGAGGTTACATGAAAGTGAGCCAATTTATAGCAATATGAGGAACGGGATTGTTAAGTATATTCATGTTGGATCTAATTATTTGATTAACTAGTTAACTTCCAATTCATCAAAATTTAAGAAATGTTCCCAAAATTACATTAAAAAAATATGGTAAAATTTGACATTAATAAAAATACTTTTAGTGTATAACAAATGGAATGAATTTATATATAGAAAGAAGCTTTTGAGAAAAAACTGTCAAATAAATGAGTGCTTTTATTTTAGAAAGATTTTACCAAAAGTATTTAAATGAAAATGACTTGTTGAAAAATAATTTTTTTCCAAATTAATCCAAACAGAAGCTTGTATCATAGTAAAAAGTTAAGTATGAAGTGAAGTTTAGGAGCCGAAAAGAAGTAGTTGTAGCTATCTATCTAACAGATAGAAGATTTGGATGGACGTATATGTAATGGCCATTTGTTGGCCCATATCATATTATAAATTAAAGATATATATATATATATATAAAAGACGGGAATCATATTTGAATGTGTGATATTTCTTATACTAATCTTTTAATAGTTGAAAATGTACATATCTAGCACTCAAGTTACTTTGTTCCATTGGTGTACAAGGATTGTTTCTCAAGTAAATCCCATCATCTTTATCAACCTAAATGCAATTTTTGTCAAAGCACCTAGAAGTGAGCCAAGGGTACATTTTTTCAACCCAAAAAGATTCAAACGATACATTAAAATTTGTCATTGGCAGATAGCACCAAAACTATGCTGTTCCAAAAAAGTTGACCTTAAAAGTCCATTGAAATTCCTCTCCTTTGGCAATCAAACTATGGCTTCCAAATCATCATTGTTAGATTTACAATGAACCAATAGTCATTATTTAAGCCATTTACCACATGAATGTGCCATGTTGGGAGTGGTAGTGGAACTGTCGTGCAACCGGAAACGCAAGTAAAAGAACTAATGCCAAATGCTTTTTTCTTCATAGATTATTTCCATCTCTTGTGAAACTCCGATTTCCATTTTCCCTACTTAAGCAGGTAATTAAAGGAATTAACTAAGTGAAAGTTAAATCCTATGTTGAAGAGAAGGAAAATTTCTAAGTGTTGAATAGATTTTCCTTGAGTAGATTTGAGTTAAGCCTTTACTGGTGGAATTTGGCTTAGTTTGAAGTCAAAAGGAACCATGCGTTTGGTGTTAACACATGAAATGAGGCTAAATATAGTATGAAGCCGAAGGCAACTACGCATTTATGAGGTTGGACGCATGATTGGCCAAGGCGTTGGCAAGAGGCATTGCCCAAGTTGCTCATATGTTGAAAATGCGTGAATGAGAATGAAGAGAGCGAGATAAGGCGCTAGGAAGACAATCATGTAGCAAAGGAGCAGCGTTACATGATGAGGTAGGCGATCGTGTAGCACATAAGTTGCAAGGTAGGCGATCGTATAGCAAATGATTGGCACTACACGATGAGGTAGGCGATCGTGCTCAGCAATGCGCTAAACGATCGTGTAACTTTCGGTGGCACTAAACGATAGAGCTACACAATAAGCGATAATACTACAGGATTAGTATAAGCACTAGACAATGAGCATAGGCGCTAGACGATGTGCGGGCTCTAAGCGATAGACTACACAATGAGCAGATGCGCTACACAATAAGCATAATACTAAACGATGGGCTTATACGATTGAAGTAGACACTGGGCGATGATGCTATGCGATGAGCGGATGCGTTAGACGATAAGGCGTCAATGCTACACGATGGAGGTAAATGATGGTGCAGCAGCTAAATGATAAGCTATGCACAAGATCGCTGAAAGCGAGATCGTTGAGCTACACGATGGGGCATTGGTGCTAAGCGATGGATGCAAGAACTGCACGATGGAGCAGTACTGAGGCTTGCGTTGCGTAAGACTTATGAGCTCATCTTGACAAAGGGCTGTACAGAGAAATGGTTAGACTTGAGTTACTAGAAGCTGGACGAATTAAGTTTCATACAAAGGAAGTCTTATGCATGAGGAAGACAACTCAATAAGGTAAGTGGCATGAAAGTAGGTGGATGGCAAAGGAAGTAGGTGGTGGCAAAACATGGTGCAAACACCCCAAAGTAGGAGGTGTCTTGCTTTGAAACTTGGTAAATATGATAAGGATCGTTTCCTTCGGCCTATAAATACCACCATAAGATGTCTTTTCCATTCACAAGCCAAATCCTTTTCAAAAAATGTATGGAATAGTATTAGAAGATATATTTGAAGGAGTACATGCGTTGATCATGAAGGGCATGCGTCGGTCATAAAGTTCCAAGAGGAGGAGATGTTGTCGGACAGTCAAGTCTGGAAGTATTATCAAATTGGGACGATGATTTCTCCCAGAATACTTGTACATTTGGAGTGATTTCAAAGCCACCTGAAAGCTCTGGGAGTCTAGTTTCCAAGATAGGGTTTCCGGAGAAGAAATTCCAAGGAATCGGGTTGGAAAGTGAAGACAAGATAGAGGGCTCGAGCTATCGGGTAAGCTTGAGTCAGTCTTAATGTTTTGATGATTCCCGCCAAACCATGATAATTTCTGAGCTAAGATTTTAAGGTAAGCTTCCTGAGATATTGAACATGTTTGTAGAAGGAAGTATCTCGAGATAAGACTTGGAACTATGTATAATCTAAGCTTTAATTTGAATCTGGATTTTAGGGTTCAAAAGGGAGCCCGAGATGATCAAGGAACTTCTAGAAAGGAAGATTCCTACCTCACCAAGGTGAGTGGTATTTCCCTTAAGTTATAAATCATATCTTTTAGAGTAAATTGTATATGCTTATGTTATGAATGAGTAATTTGCATGAGAATGAGAATATATGATCGAGATGGTCAGGGGGTAAATAAACCTAGTTCCTAAGCCCAAATGGAATATCATGGGATGGTTAGGGGACCGAGAGGTCTAGTTCCTGAGGTTTTGGGAGGAACCTCGTATGGGATGGTTAGAGGGCCGACGGGTCTAGTTTTTTAGCTCATGAGCGGGGAGGTATGTGCACATAGGGAACAAAAGGAACGCAGAAGAGTAAGCTTGTTTGTAATTAGTAACAGTTAACTATCTACCGTGCATGTAGATAGAAGTTGAGACAAGACTCATTCAAACCTGAGGTTTGAGTACTAACCTCGTATATATATGATATGATTGTTATTATGAGTTGAAATAGGATCTAGAAGTTGCTTACCACTCACTGAGCTTTGTGAAGCTCATTCTTTTCTTTCATATTTCTCTTCTCAGGTAGTGGAAAGGTGAGGAGTTCTAGGGTGCTGCTAAGGTCAAGGTCTGCCACAAGCCACAGTCACACTTCCGGGGTTTTAAGAATTGTTGTTGTAAACTTTGTAGTTAAGTCTTGGAGTTGTATAAATGTTACATTGTTGTAATAAAATGGGCCTACTCAATCAGTTTTTGTTTATCTCCTTGACTTAAAATTTACTGAGAGTAAAGAAGTTCAGATGGGAAGTAGGTATCACAAAAAGATGGTATCAGGAGGCGGGTTTGAGGCGGGGTGTGACATTTTTCTCCGAATTGAACTTGTTGTAATTAAGAGTGTTTTTGTTTGATATACAATGCACTCCTTTGGTATCTATTTATATGTGTTAGTTGTTGAACTCATGCATGAATTGTCTTATTTGTGTTTGTAATAACTTTCTTTGAAAGGAGAAAAAGTAGTAATAAATAATACATAACCACTCACATTCTAAATTTTCTTTTTAAGATAATAAAACGGAAAAAAATAATTAATGATCTACCATGAATCCATACAATAAGTCAGGGTATGGTTTTGATTTTGTTTTTTTTGTTTTTTGTTTTTTTTTGTTCTTTTGTTTTAAAGCTAAGTTATAAGAAAATGCTCCAATGTGTTTGTTCGGTAAATTTGTTTGCTGACAGTTGGAACAATCAAGTATGGGGGGTCTTGCTGCCCGGTCAGCGAGCTGGGGTCCAGAGGCGACGCACCCTGGTGGGGGTTCAAGAGAAACGCCCCTAAAACCTCTCAAAATTCTTATTTAGCATATTTACTTATTTGTAGTTATTTATGATTATGACCCTAGGGTTTAGAGTAGTGTGCTACATAAACTCTCTAACCCTAGAGGCACAATTGGTGTATTCAGAAAACATTTGCTCTAATAATACTATTCTCTCTCTGCTCCATGGACATTGCTAGCATACCATTAGTAAACCATGTATATATGTCTGTTGATTATTTTGACATTTTTTATATTCTTTAATTGTCGATTTCATAACAGTGTTATTTGAGGATAACAAGTCTGGTCATTACATCTCAAACATGAATCCAGCCATTATTTCTATATGAATTTCTCATAACCCTATTTGAGCTTGCTCTCCTATAAGTTGAGAGTTTGTATACCTAAAAAAATTATAAAATAGATTGATGTTTAATATGAAGTTTTTCTTATTACTCGACGAATATGCTAATGTGTCACGACCACGTATATGAACATAAATGTCTATAATTTATAGTGAAGAGATGCAAACACACAGTCTCACAATTTGTATAATATTGACAAGAAAATTTTACTAGTATATATAAATAAAATGATTTCCTATCAATCCTTGGATACTAAGACTAAGCGTGGCCGGGGAACCATACTAGAAAGAGAATAGAAAGGGCCTTCAAAAGAGAGCGAGTGAGTGATGGGCAATTATGTATGAAACTATCTAGTATCAAATAGTAATAAAAAAAATATTTAGTATCAAATAAAAGTAAAAAACAAATCACAAAATATTTATGCTCTCAAACTAAGTTATGAATATTGTTATTTTTTTGTTAATACTTGATTAAGTAGATTACATTTTTTATGTTTTACGAGAATTTATAAAGGATGTCAAAATATTCGTGGATACTTCATATTATGTTAAACCTTTCAATTTAAGAATACATCGTCGGATATATCATGTGTCCATGAATATTTGATATTTTCATCTTTGTCTCATGTACAACCGCCACTCCATCGTCCCCTATAGAGAAATGATAGCTCCACTTGCTTCCGTCACTTTCTGGATCCCAATTTCATCATCATGTTTTTTTTTTTTCCTTCAATTGTTCAATCGATGATTAGATAAATTTACACAAATAGCTAAATCTAATCATTTTAGTATTTTTTTTCACTATTTTTGTAAATAACTTGATATTTTTTCTATTTGTAAAAATTTCCACATTATTTATCCTTTTTCCTTTCCAAAGAAGATTAGATAAATTTTACTAAATCTAAACTGCACCCATTTAAGTTAGGAAAAAGTTTCAATAGCATGAAAAAATAATAAAAACTAATCCTATTTAATTAAAATGGTTCATGTAGCTGACCTCAAGAAAATAAATACTAAAAAAATCTTCTTCGTTGTGAACCAACGTCTTGTCATACAAATATTTAATGCAACTGATATTGAAAACAAATTTAATTTTCAATTTTGTCGAAAAATTATTTTAAATATTTATAAGTAATAGCAAAATATTATAATCTATCTACAATATTTTATAATTGATGTATCAAATTTACTAGTAAAATTGTGTTTGCATACTTTGTTATTATTTATAAACCTAATTTGAATTCTTATTCAGTCATATTAATGTATTGTTTTATAATATATTAGTTGTGTCATGTTCATGTATTTGGCGTAATTTAAATTGAAGTCAAATTAAATATTAACAAAAATACTTTCGGATTGTAGGCCATATTCATAGACCAATGACGTAAATGTAATAAAATATTCTCTATCCAATGAATGTCATCCTAATTAATGGAAGGTTACAATTTACTAATTGAAAAGGAAAATTATGTTGAATAACAAAATAGGCAGAATATTAATTTTTTTTAAAAAAAAAAACCTAAAACCATATCATTGCATTACTTCAATTTCTTGCTTGTGCTATAAGTACGAATGTTTATTCACATACATGTACAACATCAAAGATAGATAAACAAAAGTTTGCTTAAAAATGATCCAATTCAGGAATGTGTTGTTTTTGTGGCTCATCACAGCAGCCTTGGTCGGTGCTGATCAGATTTTGAGGCTGACGTTACCTCCACCGGCGGTTTCGAGGTATTACATTCACATAGTAAATGGACTAAGCAAATTCGATATGGTTGTGCACTGCCAGTCGAAGGACGATGATTTGGGGTATCACCATTTGGTTAACCATGGAGATGATTACCAATGGAACTTTAATGTGAACTTTTGGGAAACAACCCTGTTTTGGTGCAAATTGGAGAAGCCAGATGCGTATGTTTCTTTTGAAGTCTTTTGGCCCGAGTCCAAAAGCACCTGGCTCCGTGATAGGTGTGGGACTCAAGGTACTTGTATTTGGACGGCTAAAGATGATGGAATTTATTTGAGAAACATGCCGGCTAATGTTGATGAGTTTGTTCACAAATGGATCTCTACTAGATAAATTAAATATGCTTTTAAGTTATTAATTCATTTTGTTGTTCTGTTTTTGATGTATATCCAACAAAATGAGAAATAATATACATCCATTTGAAGTTTAGTAAAGAAACTCGATTTGGGTTGAGGAAGTATTTTTATTTGCAGGTAATTACATTGGATAATACTTTTAAGGATAATAAATAAGTGTATAGTAGCATTTTAAAAGAATTAAAAGTATAGTAAATTCTATCAATTATAGACTTTATCATTGATAAACTCTTATTAGTAATATGATCAACCACTCATAAACTTCAAAAGCAAAATCTAAATTTTACAATATTTGTAATACATTAGATTTGCTTGTTATATTTGTAACAGACGCTTTATTTTATTTTATTTTTTTAATTATTTGAGATGGAAATGTGTATTTGATAACTAGTTTTATTATTTTTTTTTTATTTTTTCCAAAATTTGGGGGGAGTGAAAGATCTTATATGAATTGTAACATCCCGCACATTTTTTAGTAATAATGTAATTTCAGTGACTTTATTATTTGAAATTTAAGTAATTGTTATTAGTTGGAGGGCATTTTTGGAATTTTGGACTTCAAGTGTAAGTGCGAGAATTTAATCGTTGACGTGAAATTATTTAATTTGAAATTCAATTTGAAAATTAATGGCAGGAATTAATTTTCTTTTGAAACAGAAAGGAATTTAATAGTATAAAACGGAAAGGAATTAAATGTAATTATATTTATTTACTTTTTTTTGTTTTATTATTATTATTATTATTATTATTATTATTATTATTATTAGTATTAAAACCCTCTTTCCCTTTCTTCCTCACGCACCCGCCGGTACCTCCCCCCCCCTCTCAATTTCTTCTTCCACCATCCGAGACCCTTGTCGCCGCTCCAGCTATCCTTGCTTGGCTTTTCATGTCTGGTCGGCGATCTCTTCTTCAGCCTATTATAGCAACCGGAACCCGTGGCCAATCGCCAGAATTTTGGACCTTAGGAAAGATTCGAGCACTGGTGAAATTTTAAGGTAGAAGTGTGTTGTCAGGCATTGCGAAGGATTAAGTTGGGTTCGCAAACGAACTTAAATTCGAAACTACTTTTGGACCAAGCAACGTTTTGATTGAGGCATTTGTTTGAGAGATCGAAGGCAGTTTTGGAACAAGCTATATTTTGGGGCTTGATTCAAGATTCATCTAAGCGAGAAAGAAGATTAAATTGCTTGCAACTTAGGCTTAATTTGAGGTAAATAATCTTACTTCTGGAACTGCCCACGGGTTAGGCATTAGATGTATGCTAGCATGATAAATGAATGATATGGCAGAATGAAAGCATGATGGACTGATAGTATAGTATGACCAATGTATGTTCTGGTATGAGATCTGAAAGATTTACTTGTGCACACAGACACTTGAATGCTAGCATGAGATGGTATGTGATTCCATATGGTTGTATTTGATCTGTCGATGTTGAGGATTGTAAGACTAGTTACAAGGATATTTTTGTCTCTGAGATTTAATAGACTGTTTAGATAAGATATATGAGCATGTGATAATATGACTGAAGCATATTAATGTATGAGCATGATTTAGAATTTTATGGAATATATTAAAAGGACAATTGGACATGACCCTAAATTATGAGTTAAGCGACACTACTACGGAAATGTCTTAAAGTTAGGTGAAAGTTGGAGCATTATTTTTTTATGTGCTTGTTGATGTGATTTATTATGAAAGTGTGTAAGTTATATGATGTATTATATGAAATTTTAAATGTTTGATTGTTACATGAGTTAGTGCATGAAAGTGATGTACTAGGGTGGATCCATTAATACTAAATTAATTAGGTATGTTGAGGTTAACTAGCCTGACCTTGATCAGGAGATTTTAGATGATGCATGATTAGGTGAATGTTATATGTAATATGAAATTAGATGCTATCTCTTTTCCTTTCCAGACTATGTGACTGCATGAAAGTGATGCACGTCTAAAGGCGCTAGTATATGAAAGAGACGTACTAGGGCTGATGTGTATGAAAGTGATACATACCTAGAGGATACTGAGGTGTACAAAAGAGGTACATACTCAGTGGGTTATGTGTATACGAAAGAGGTGTATACATAACTAGATGTACGAAAGAGGTACATACTCTGTGGATTATGTGTATACGAAAGAGGTGTATACATAACTAGATGTACGAAAGAGGTACATATTCAGTAGGTTATATGTATACGAAAGAGGTGTATACATAACTAGATGTACGAAAGAGGTACATATTCCGTGGGAGTTATGTACGAAAGAGGTACATATTCAGTAGGTTATGTGTATACGAAAGAGGTATATACATAACTAGATGTACGAAAGAGGTACATATTCAGTGAGTTATGTGTATACGAAAGAGGTGTATATGTAACCATGTGTACAAAAGAGGTACACATTAAGTGGGTTATGTGTATACGAAAGAGGTATATGCATAACTATGCGTATGTAAGAGATTGTGTATCAAAGCGGAACCTCTCCTAGTAAGATGTGGTTTGGGGACGAACCAAGCGAAAACTGGTGGACATGTAACGACTCGAGGAGGGGTACATGAATGAACCGATATCACATCCGAATGAGAGGGATCCTAAAGACATGAAAGTACGATTGAGAAAGGGATAAAAGAATTGAAAGTTACTACCTATACCAACAAGGTGCACCTTCCTTTTCGTTGGCTTAATCATAAGAACTCCAAAGTTAAGCGTGCTTAGCATGCTGAAAGAACCCGTGTTGGTTTGTGTGGACAACTTTCACTTCTAGAAGCATTCAAGGCAAGTGAGGATGACGTAGCCAGGTCGCAGGGGAATGCCGGGGCTGAATCGAAGTTGTAATATCATTTTTTAATTAAAACCAGGGAAACTAAAAATATGATTTTTTTTCTACTGAAGCTTAGAGAATGTTTCTAAATATGAGAACAATAAAATATTAATTAGATGTTTATTTCTCAAAGAGATTTTACCTCTTATTTCTAAAACTGTATATATCTATCCCTTCAAGGATCTAGAAGTAAAATCTTTGGTCCTGTTTATATTTTTGGATTGAAAAAGAAATTTACTGCATTTTTGTTTTATTTCAAGGAAAATGTTTGTCATATTGATATGAATGTATAAATATATCAACAAGAAAAATTTACCAATTATTATAATTACGACTTTTAATATAGACTAACGATATATTTGGACTTAGTAAGTATTTAAATAATTATTTTTAAGTGAAAAAAAAGTTTTTAAACTGTTAAAAAGTCAATGAAAAAGACTTTAAAAGTATTGGATTTGTTTCTTTAGTTCGGCAAATTAAAAGTTTGGAAGTAATTGGTTATAAATAATAATTGGCCAATTACTTGAAGGCTAATTCTATACTTTATTAAATTATTATTTTTTATTATGAATCCATGATAAAAGGCATTTCTTGAGCATCTGAATGTTTCAGCTCTATGTATTATTCATTTCAATATAGATGTATTATAAAGAAAAATAGTAAATTACGACATCAAAGTTGCATTTCTAAAATTTATATTTGTTATAGTAAAAGTATTTTTGGATTTTGTTTTAATTTAATAATATGTTGTGAGTGAACTCGTGTACATGGTAGACAAGTTTTATATCTTCTATGTGACATTGTTTGAATCCGAGAGAGTTAGGCTATATCCACTACAAGAAAAATGAGTTTTCATGACTAAAAATTTGTCACAAACACATTTCTTGACTTTTTTTAGTCTTTGAATCCACCATCAAGGAAAGTGTATAGATGACACATGAAAAATTAGTTATTGTTGATTGTTACATGACTTTTCAATCCAGACAACAAAAAGCATTTGTTGATAGTTATTACCTATCATGGTAACATTTTTATGACAATTTATTAATATTAATGAATGATCCAAAAGTTGACTTTTTCTGTCAATTAAACCTCTATATTGACATAAAAAGTCTATCACAAAAACATCAATAATGTCACTTTTACAGTATCGATAATGCCTTAACTGTGACACTTTCTAAATTTCATTCAGTTACGTAAATTGAGATTTATTTATAGTCGTTGAAGTCTATTAATGATAGAATTCCAATATTATATACTACATCTCATGACATTTGTGAAATGTAAAAAAGCTTCAATGATGGATGGCTATTTGATTCATATACCTATTATGACACCTATGTTTCCTCCAATTTCATATATAACAATAAAGTTTGTAAAGTTAATACAAGGAAGCTACAAATTACAAAACTAGTAACCAAACTTGGGTTAACTAAATACAACTAAGTGTTAGCACTATCCCAACAAAAAAAAAAAAAAAAAAAAAAAAAAAAACACATATAAAGAACTTGCTTGGTGGTATCCTCACTTCAATAATGTGTTTGTCAGATACCTAGTAAAAAAAACAACATTTATTTTAGAACTCAACGCACTAAATCAATGTCAACAGCGATACCAATATTCATATACTATACCTGCTTAATGGTCACAATCTTTCCAACTTATTAAACATCAATCTTGCTCAAATTTTTTATATCAAAACCTACTTCCACAAAGTAGAAATACCGACACCACTCTATTGGAAAGAATATAGTGAAACAAGGTAAGTGTCCAAAACATTGATGTCATTACATTTTTCATCTACTAACAACCCAATAAAAGGTCTCATCCATATGACATAATCAAAACATAACACCCAGAATACATTGTGAAAAATATTCTTTATGTTCAAAGGAGATGCTCTTACATTGACATGAACCTTAAAACTTAGTTCGTACACAATTAAACAATCTGGAACTACAAATAAAGAGTGAGACTTAATTTCTAGAAATCTCGATCTACAAGCAAACTTAATTGGAAGTAAAAAATACAAATCAAATTATAACAAACAATAAACAAAATACAAATGAAATTATAACAAATAATAAACATCAGTCTTGCTCAAAATATTTATGTTAACACTACAAGAAAAATGAGCTCCCCCAATGCCTAAATCGATCGTCGGGAGACACAATCTCTCCTGACGGCGTGATTTAAGACATGTATTATTTACTGCATTTACTATTATAGAATATTTGTTTTTTTTTTTTTGAAATGTAGGAAATGTTGGAGACGGACAGGAAGAATAGAGAGAAAACCGTTCAACCACGTAGGCGGATCGAAGTTATTCCTGCAAATTCAGGCAGAGTTGCAGTCTAAGGAAGGTCGAGAAATAGGACGATTTGATCTATTTAGGGAAACATACTCTAAAGGTGGCAAGTTCGTGAACAAGGCAGCTGAAAATGCACATGTAACATTTTTTGTTTTATTTTCGTGTTGTTTTTCATTTCTAACTTCAATCGCTCGTTCTTACACATTTAATTAATATGTCTAGAATCAAATGTTAGAATTTCAATCCAATCCCACTCCAGAAGATTCTCAACCACTAATAAAGGATGAAATCTGTGAGATGATTTTGGGTAGACAACCCGAATATTCAAAAGGCTTAAGTTGGGGCCCTAAACCTAAGTCAAGAAGGGGTAGCAGCTCATCGAGTTCTTCATTTACTCAAGGAATGGAGAGAGAGATGAAAGAATTGAGAGCATATCTCAAACAGTCTCAATGGAGGATTAAGAAACTTGAAGACGTTCAGTAACAAATGAAAGAGGATCATGCAAGACAAATAGAAGAAATGAAAAAAATGATTGAAGACATGATACGATCACAGAGAGGAGGCCCATCAAATTAGGTATGATTACTACATTATTTAGTTGTCTAATATGTTGCTATCCTACAGTTATGGTAGCAAAGTAGTTATGTCTTAAGTAGCTTTATGATAAAGAATTGTTGGCTATCATGTAGTTATGGTAGTCAAACAATTGGGTTTTGATGTGTTTTTTGTCGTTTTGTAGTTTTTGCGTGTTTGTGAATGTTTATGAAGTTCTAATGTGTTGTGGGGGGTGCGTTGAGATTGGTTTTAGATTGTTTTGGGGAGAAAGTTTGAGCTTTATGTGTGTTCGTTCTTGTTTATGAAGTTTGAATATGTTGTGGGGGTGCGTAGAGTTCGGTTGTAATTGTTTTGGAGTTGAATTTGTAGATTTTTGTGTGTTTTTTTATATTAGGGAGGTTTCATATTTGTCATGACGGGCTGGGTAGAGTTTGATTATACTCGTTTTTTCATTGAACTTGTCGTTTTTGTGTGTTTAAGAATGTTTATGAAGTTCTAATGTGTTGTGGGGGGTGGGTTGAGATTTGTTTAGATTGTCTTGGGGAGAAAGTTTGAGTTTTATGTGTGTTCATTCTTGTTTATGAAGTTTGAATATGTTGTGGGGGTACGTAGAGTTCGGTTGTAATCATTTTGGAGTTGAATTTGTAGGTTTTTATGTGTTTTTTGATGTTTAGGAGGTTTCATGTTTGTCGTGGAAGATGGGTAGAGTTTGATTATACTCTTTTTGTCGTTGAACTTGGAGTTTTTTTTATGTTTATGAATGTTTATGAAGTTCTAATGTGTTCTGGGGAGGTGGGTTCAGATTGGTTTAAACTGTTTTGGGGAGAAAGTTTGAGTTTTATGTATGCTCGTTCTTGTTTATGAGGTTTGAATATGTTGTGGGGGTATGTAGCATTCGGTTGTAATCATTTTGGAGTTGAATTTGTAGCTTTCTGTGTGCTTTTTGATGTTTGGGAGGTTTCATGTTTATCGTGGGTTGGGTAGAGTTTGATTATACTCGTTTTGTCATTGAACTTGGAGTTTTTGTGTGTTTATGAATGTTTATAAAGTTCTAATGTGTTGTGGGGGGTGGGTTGAGATTGGTTTAGACCATTTTGGGGACAAAGTTTGAGTTTTATGTGTGTTGGTCCTTGTTTATGATATTTGTGTGTTTTTTTATGTTCAGAAGGTTCCATGTTTGTCGTGGGGGGTGGGTAGAGTTTCATTACACTCGTCTTGTCGTTGAACTTGGAGTTCTTGTGTGTTTATGAATGTTTACGAAGTTCTAATGTGTTGTGGGGCTGTCTCTTATACACATCTAGATGTGTATAAGAGACAGCTCCTGGATTTTGATGTGCTTTTTGTCGTTCTGTGTGTTTTTTTATGTGTTATCCTGCATTTATGAAATTTGTGTGTTTTTTTATGTTTTGGAGGTTCTATATTTGTCGTGGGGGTGGGTAGAGTTTCATTACACTCATCTTGTCGTTGAACTTGGAGTTCTTGTGTGTTTATGAATGTTTATGAAGTTCTAATGTGTTGTGGGGGGTGGGTTGAGATTGGTTTAGATTGTTTTGGGGAGAAAGTTGGAGTTTTATGTGTGTTCGTTCTTGTTTATGAAGTTTGAATATGTTGTGGGGGTGCGTAGAGTTCGGTTGCTGTCTCTTATACACATCTAGATGTGTATAAGAGACAGGTTCGAGGAACTTCCGATGCCCTCAGAAGTTCCTCTCCCGATGGATTTTTCTCGACCAAATTCTCGACGATCTATTATTCATTGGGAGAGATTCTCCTGATGCATTTTCTACCCTTTCCTAGCGAATTATGACGTCGAAAGAAGTGTAATTTCTTGTAATGTAAAACTTACATCCAATAGGTCAGAATACTAATAGTAGGTCTATTGGAAATAATATAATCAAATAAGATAAATATTGTATATAAAAATAAAAACCCAGGGGAGGGAGATTGGGACATAGATTATCACGTCAAGAAATCTTCCTAGAACTCAAGTCTAAATCAATCTCATATAGGTTTCCTAGTACAAAATTTAAGAACTCACAACGGCTTTCTATGTCAACCCAACTTTTTAAAAGAAATTCTCATCATTATCAAAAGAACTTAAGTCTACCAAAATACCTTAAGTCTACAAAAATAAATCAATTCAAATAAACGTGTCATTTTAAGTTATACGATATACCTCTTGGAAACCAAAAAATGATCCAACTTCAAAACTTCTTTCTTGAACAACTCCTTCCACATAGCATTACTTTCAAAATATAAACATAATAGATCAAGAGTAAACCTGTATGTTGGAGTATAATAATAAAATAGAAAACTTAAAACGGAACAAAGAGCATGATTTTATATCTCAGAACATTGTCATAGTCTATATCACATAGAAATAAAGTAGAAAATATAAGATTTTCAGGTTGGTCAAGTTTGCAATTTAAGGTAGATCTTCTACATACAATAATTGTCATTATGATATATACACATCACATGACATGTAATCAGCCATCAATCATTTTGAAGGGAACAATGAGAAAATAAAACATTGGGTGATTCTAATAGGAACAGAAAACAATTTACAGCTCCTAATTTTTTTTCTTTCTTTTTCATTCTATATATATATATATATATTGCCCTAATACCATATATAAAAACCATATACAAATATAACTTAATAGATTGGGATTAAGGGAAACAAAATTTAGGAGGGAAACCAAAATAAAATTAAAATTTTAAAATCAATTTTCTTTTCCAATTATACAAAATTGGTCCTAATATCCAAAAATTAAAAAGAAAATCAAGCCAATTTAGTCCCATAAATAATTATATTCAACCATTCTATCAAACTCAACTTAATTCAAAATATTCGTCCAAGATAAAATCCAAAATAAACTCAATTTACTGGAATTAATTACATCTAAAACCGCAGGGCATTAGAGTAAAGTAAATCACGATGCAAACCAACGAACGAGACTGCAGGACATGTTAACACACATCCTTCTCCCAATTACTATAAATACTCTCTCCATTCACCTTGATATTGACCCATGCAAACACCATCCGAATGGGGATGCTCCAAGGGTGCCACGAGACCAAGCATGAATCTCATTGTGTGAACATTAAGGTAGAAATGTGAGTAGACTTGACATATCATATATATCTTTTCCTCCCATCAGTATTTTAACAACTTAGTGTTTAATTTACTTAGAAAAATATGGCTAATTATTTTTACTAAGTGATTGTTTAAATTTGCCCAAAAGTAACACTTACTTTGGAAAGTTAAATAATTCTGATTAACATTCATTAAACACTTTGACAAATATTAATCAACAATTGCATGCTTATAGCAAATCTATCTAATTCACCTTTCTAGGTAGGTTCCCAGGTAAGAATGTTCCATTTTCATCAGCTTAAATACTCCAGTCTAGCCAGAACCCGACTTAGATAAAAGGTCCCTTATAGATAGATTTATTACAAATTTAATCTTTTATTCAAATCAATTTAATCCTATTAAACCGATTTAAATGATTAATCTAATTTCTAATCTCATTAGAAATTTGAGAGCTTAGGTCTATCTCAGTCAAAATTTAAAGCTATTTTAAAAATGATTTTACCTAAGTTTGCATGCAATTCTTGATTATTGATTTTAATTCTAATTTCATTAATTATAATTCTTATAAAGAATGAAACAATAAAAATCAACCACATTGCTAAGCTAGACATCCACAAGGCATTTGTAACTTTTATAAATGAACCTAAGTATCCTACTTCATGCAATGTTCATTCATTTCTACTATAAAACTTTTATATAACAAGTAATGAACTAAGCATACATGCTAACATACACTCTTATACTATAACACTTACAATATAAGGATGATGCATGAATATGCTTTAATGCATTCATATATTATAACTCTTATATTATATGATGTATAAGCATGCTTTAAGTAACTTAATCATGCAAACTACTATATTATAACACTTATAATATAAAGATGATGCATGAACAAAATGCATAACCTATGGTGGGTTTTAAATCAATATGTCATACATTATGGCATATAAACAAACATACATCACACGTACATTATGCCTCAACAAATTGGAAAGAAAAGCTAATTATTACAAAAGGATCGAGTCAACTGGTTCAAACAGGCGACTGGATCTTGAACCGCCCGGACGAAGCCTCATCACTTGATCATGTAGCATTTTCTTGAGATCGTCGAGTAACGTTTATCGAGTATAAACGATTGTGTAGCATTGATTGCGTGACTAAGGACTATGGGATGAGCATAAAAGTCCATGCGATCGTACAGCGCAAATTGAGTAATGCATGCCATGCGATCGTTTAGACAACGACTACGCGATGAGCATGATTGTCTACGAGTATCATATACCAAGTGATCGTGTAGCCAGTGACTATGCGATGAGAATGCTAGCCTACACAATTATTTAGAGCGTGCACCATGCGTCAAGTATCATATACTCTGTGATCATTTACCCCGAGCGTCTACGCAACCGAGTAGCCAACGCAGCACGGTTGAGTAAAATCTTTACTTGATCGCGTAGCAGTAGCTATGTGATCGTTTAGTAAAGATTACACGATCGAGTAGAACTTTTTTACACGATCACATAGCCAAATCTAAACAATCGTTTAGCTTAAGCCACACGATGAGACCAAAAATTGGTCTTCTTCCTCGAAGCGAATGGTATCTCCATGCGCCTGAAGCTTCATCACGAACAACTCAAACAAAACAAAAACCTGAATACAGACTCGATTGCTTGTTAATTATGCCCAAAAACACAAGGACCCTTACAAATTAATTTCTGGAAATGTAAAGAAAACTATAAACAGAGGCAATTATTTTGAAATTATCCATCAATAATAGAATCCACAACCATACTTAACACTTAAATGCATTGTAGAATACTTAAAACCCACTAAGACTATAAATGACATTCAATACAACAATGGAATTTAGAAATCAGAACAACCTGGCTCTGATACCAATTAAAGGAACTCTAAAATTAGTGGACCTTTGTGGAAGTAGATCATTCCAAACTCTATTATGAAAGAACATAAATATTTACAATCAAACAAAAAAAAATTATGCATTAAAGACTAAATTACAACATGCTTCTTAAATCAAATACAAAAGATCGAGTGACAATACATTTGAAGAACTGTTTCTTCACGTATTTCTCTCGATCAGTCACCAATGCATCCAAACAACATGAACGCAATGATCAACTGGAATATCCTCGATCACCAGCGAGTTAAACTCGATCCTCGATTCTCAAACAGGACTCAAAACCACCACAAGGTTACCTAGTATGAAAATCCAGGAATTGTGGGCTCTGTATGAATTTTGATAGAGGGAAGGAGGAAGTAAACGATCGAGTATGCGATGAACAATCATATAGAAGAAGAAGTCTATTGAATAGACTTGATACTCGATAATGTAGAAAAGACTACTGTCGCATAGTAACTTGACACTTGATCGTTTAGGCTATGTAAAACTTTCGTGTAGTAAAACTCCTTTTACTCGATAGTGAATTTTTGTGAGACAATTCAACTGAATGATTTGATAAACAAATTTTTCTTTTATCTCACAATTACCATAAACCGTGCATAACCACCCACCAAGGTAGGTTATTTAGAAAAAGAAATATTAATTATCATATAATGAATAAATTATAAATAAATACAATAACTAACTTATCATATTATATTTATAACTCATAGTATTAATATTGCATGCAACATATAAACCATAGTTTTTTTCCTATTTCATGGTACTTAATATAAATCATATTTATATTAATTCCTCCAATCTAATAATGTATCAAATACATTATATCAATTTTAGCACATATAATTTAATTAATTTAATTATATCATATATAATCAATTTCCCTCTTGTTAATTTGAACATTTCAAACTAACCCAAAATCTGATTCTCAACTTGAATCCATTGAGCTACCAAGAGGACCTTATGGACCTGTAGCTTGAAGCCCCAACGGTACGTGAATAACTGACTAAACTCTTTAATCATGATATTCACCATCCGTTAACTGTCAGAAACTCCATAAAGATCGACAACTGCACTCTTCGCACTACAGATATAGTTTTGTGTCCATATAACCAATCAACGGTGCAATGACCCTTCACAAACTGCTCGAAAGTACATCTAGAAAAAATTACCGTTTTTCCCCTATAGTTACATCTAACTCCTAAAGTACTACTGATTCATCTAATGAACAATGTCATAGTCCCACTATGACTGAGTCCTCTCTTCCCAAGAGAGGGTGTGGCCACTATGTTCAAGACTCAGAATCAGCCCTTAAGGGAGCAATTTATCTATTTACCCCTGCATCGGGGAAGGAATGATTTCGTCTTGTTAACTTGAATTCCCAGCTCCCTAATTAGACGAATCCCCAAAATGGTAGGCTTGTTGAGTTGGTAATCTGGCCACTCTCACTCATGAGCAGGAGTTCACAACTCACTTAGGATTCAATTCATGTCACCTATGGTCATTCTAGTGAGATGTAAGTCTCTATTATCAACGATATTATATAAAGAGACTAATCATTTCGTGGTTCAGTCTTATACAAACTCCTTGTATAGGATACCCCGCTCGCATGTCTCTACATGAATGATCAGGATCAAATCATTTGTAGCACTTTACAACAGTTATAACACCTATAAAGCGGGTCGTATCCATAGTGTCACTAGGATAAAGAGTGAACAGATATAGAGAAGTAAATTCCATTTCTATAAATGAGTTTGAATACAAAATAACAATTAAAGGTAAAGGTAGAGAGCCTGGTAGCAATCCCTTGCTGACCAAGGCTTTTACACTGGTAATCTCTATTCGGTTCAAAAGATATTTTTGCTTCCGCAGGAGCTGGCCCTCTCTCTAATCTTGAAGCTTCCCGCGCTCTCCCAAGCTTACCAGAACGATCTGTCGACACAACCTCCTTCTCTCGCTTCCGCCATAAAACAAAGGAAAATCTAAGAACAAGGCTAAACTATCTAAGGAAAAATTCTCTAACTCCCTGAACTGCTGAACTGGTGAACCCCTTTGCTGAAGGATACCTTCGGTATTTATAGGGCTTCCAGGGTGAAAAGTGGCTTCTCTCTTATGATTGCAGAGATGGGATGGCTTTAATTCCCTGACTGATGCACCGAATATTTGTCACCGAAAAGCTGAATGTACTTGTTATCGTTAGCAGCTGTCAACTTAATTCAGATTCGACTGTCATCAGCTTTCTGTCCCATCGTGATTAATTATGCCTTTCACCCTGATGGGCCCACCAAGTTGCGTCGACTCTATGCGGCAATCCTTCTTGGGCAGATGTTTGCAAACACAAATCACCGCAAGGCCTTGCGGTAATGCTGCACTCGACTATTGATTTCTTATGATCGCTCTTTTCGCCTTAGGTCAACGCATATTCTGCATAAAAAATACAGAAATCAACTGTTTCTATGTGATGAACGCATGCGACCGCAATGTTATGAGTTTAATGCTTTTTGGACGCAATCTAACATATTTTATCAACACAAGCCAACATTGTTTAAGAACTTAAGACTATGATAATGTACATTTCTGCCCGTTATCAGATGTATGGATATATATATATATATATATATAATGTTTTTTCATTACTTTAAATATATAAGTGTTATGTATGTAATGAAAAAGGAATTGCATGCTTTCATAATAATACCTATGTTTAATTCGATTAGAAATATGTTTAATCTTTTATTTTGGTTTAATAGGATTAACTTGAGTTTTTGAATAAAAGATTAAATGTGTAACAAATGTATCTATTTTGATCTTTCTCTAAGAATAATTCTACCTAGGCTGGGTATTTAAGCTAACAGAAACAAAACACCTCTATCTGGAAACTATCCTGGAAGGTGAATAAATATATTTGTTACATGCATGCAATGAAAAATTCATATTTATTAAAGTGTTTGATAAACATAAATCAACGTTGTTGATCAAACGTAAATGTTACTTTCGGCAAATTTTAGCAAACACTTAGTAAAATTATTAGCCGAATTTTCTAAGTTAATTAACCCTAGATAAAACACTCAGTGGGAGGAAAATGGGTATTTGATACATCATTCGTTCCTTTTACGTTTCTCCTTGAACATTCACACCGTGAGATCAATGCTCGGCCTCAAGACACCTTTGCTTATGTCTCCTTATGGGTGGTGTTTGTATAAATCAGTATCAAGGTGAACAGAGAGAGTGTTTATAATACGTGAGAGCGGGGCGTGTGTCAACACATCCCATGGTCTCTCTTTTCCATTTGTAGTAAACTTTCATCGTCGGCCTCGAGGCACCTTTGCTTGTGTCCCCCAATAGATGGAATTTGCTTGAATTTTTTACTCAAATCTTCAGAAATGGATAGTATTGCTTTAGTTTTTGTCTCAATCGATTTTTTTCCTACGGTTGGCTCATTGGAACGAAACTCTAGAATCTAAAATAAGGGGTTACACTTAAAAAAAATGTTAAACAAGTTAATATTTATAGAAGCAAACTATGGTGAATAATAATTATAGGGACAAGAATTTTTTGGTGTAATTATTGCTTGAGATTGTCTTAATTCAGTGAAGGGGTATCTGATCACCCTACAGTGGCTTTTACCCTGCCCCGTTGATACATCATTGCAAAATAGATATCACAGAGGGTACATCAGATTTTTGCTAAATTGATGTGTGATTAATTGGATAAACGTTTGATAACTAATATAAATAAACTGTATAGTTTGAGCAATTTCGTAATGACGAGTGCTACTTTAAACATGTTTTCCACTTATAAGTTAAACGACGATAACTCTATAAGCTGGAAAAATATTATTAATATGGTTGTCATTATCGATGACATACGATTTGTCCTAGTTGAGGATCGTCTTTGAAGGAAATCAGAATTCGAGATTTCCGTGAGCAGCGGAAGCAAGACTATTCCAAATTACAATCATGTATCAACATATATTTACAGTCGACTTAAATACAAGCGGTTATGCAAATAAATCCAGAAATTACAGCATGAAACAACAAAGGTACAGAGGGAAAAACTGTACTAACAACGGCAGAAGCGTCTCCACGCTCCGATGCGCACTCTGATCGAACAACAGTAACCACGAGCGCTAGATCTACACGATTGCAACTTCGCACGAACACAGTACGAAGACTTCGCGCTTGACCTCAACTATCTCCTCCGTCACGAACTCCTCCGCAATAGCGAACGGACTTCGCAGCACCACGAACAGCCTCCGAAAACCTCGGTATTCTCGATGTGAGAATCCAGAGGGTGGCCTCTGTTCGGACTTGGTGTGAGGCAATCGAATAAAGGACAGAACAATCGCGTACACGACTGGGCAAGTGGAAGAAGTTGGATACCTATCATATAGGTTGATGCCCAATCGTTTAGATAAGACTATGCGATCGTCTAATAAAAGCTATGCGATCGTTTAGCTCTGTCGTCTAGCTCGGTTGATTCTACACGATCGGTTACCTTGGGCCAGTGATCGTCTAGGAAAGCTATGCGATCGTTTAGTAAATACTGCACGATCGTTTAGCTAGCACCTGCACGATCGTTTACCTAGCCCAACCGTCGTTTAGTAAATTTTTATTTACTTGACGACTTCGGTGAGTTTCTTTTAGCTGAAGAGAAAACTCAAAATTTCTTTTCAAACTTTTGTAAAACTTCCTTTTCAAAAATAGGAAACCACTTTCCTTTGTACTCACGGTTACCATGATCCAATAACCACCCACTACTTTGGTTATTTAAAAGAAAAAATATTAATAATCTAATAATTAATAATATTATAAATATAAATGATAACCAACTTATCATACTACATTTATAACCTATAGTTTTGATATTTCATCTCATGAAATAATAAATCATAGTTCTTTTTCTATTTCATGGTACTTAATGTAAATCTCATTTACATCAATCCTCCACTAGATATATCTCATACATCATACTGATTATATCATCTATAATTAAAATACCTCTTGTCAATTTGAACATTTGAAATCAACACTAAGAACTAAGCCTTAACATGAATCCAAGCTACCAAGGGGACCTTGTGGACCTATAGATCCGAAGCTCCAATGGTACGTGAATAACTGACTAAACTCTTAAGTACCGGGATCCACCATCCGTTAACTGCCAGGCACTCGACTAAAGACCAACAGTTGTACTCTCCTCACTACAGATATATTATGTATTCATCATAACCAATCAGCAGTGCGACAACCCTTCACAGATCGCTTGTAAGTACAGCTAGGCCAATAACCGTTATCCCTCTGTAGTTACATCTGTCTTCTTAAGTATCACTGACCCCTCTAATGAATATAAATCATAGTCTTACTATGACTGAGTCTTCTCTTCTAAAGAGAAGTTATGGCCACTATGTTCAAGCCCCGGAATCAACCATTAAAGGAGCAATCTCTTTACTTATCCCTGCTTCAGGAAAGAAGTGAATTCCATATTGTGGATTGAGTTCCCAGTTCCCAGATCAGACAAGTCCCCAAAAAGGTAGGCATATTGAGTTGCAATCTGGCCACTCTCACCCATACTAATCAAAGGACCGCCCTCAAAGGCAAGAGTTCACAAAATACTCAGGATTGAGGTCGTGTTAGCTATGGTCGTTTAAGTGAGATGCAAATCTCTAGTATCAACGGCGTTATTCACTTACGGGAGATTGTTAAGCAAGTTAATGATCTCTTGGCCAAATCAATGATGGCTAGTCATTATAGAAACATGAGTTGTTCTGGTATTAATGACTGGTTGAGATCTCAATTCAAAGGAGGGATAACTGACCTCCCTTCGGTGGCATTTGTCTTAAACCTTTGAAGCATCATTGCGAAACTAGATGTCACACGAGGTTCATGTTAGTTTTGCTCAAATCTTATTGGATGTTGTTTTTTTTTTACAACGGGTATTTGCTTAAAACCTAACGTAGGTCAATGTGTTTTTTCCTTTTCAGCAATTCGTTAGTATTTTCGTTTAAAGCTTTTAAAAATTACTGATTTATTACAGTGGAAAGAATCGTATGAAACAAAATTCGTGACAAACGACCTCCATCCCACTACTCTCCAAAAGAGGATACAAGACAGTAAATATGATTTATTGGTCTTGGAGACATGTCTGGTAGAGAATGATGATTCTGCCTGGATCTTTGATTCAGGTGCTACCAATCATATAAGTTCCTCTTTCCAAGGATTTAGTTCCTGGCAAAAGTTGCCACAGGGAAAGATGACTCTTCGAGTCGGTAATGGTGAGGTTGTTTCAGCTGTTGTTATAGGCAGGCTAAAGTTATTTGTTGACAAGAAACGTTATTTGTTACTGGATAATGTTTTTGTAGTTCCTCATATCAAGTGGAACTTAATCTCGGTTTCTTGTTTCATTGAACAAGGCTATACCGTCTCCTTTTCTGAGAATAAAGTGTTTATTTTCAAGAATAGAATGGAGATTGATTCTGGTTCAATGGAAAATAACTTATATGTACTAAGGCCGTTAGTCATAAAAGCCTTGTTTAACACTGAAATGTTCAGTACGGCAACAACAGCTAAAAGACCAAAGGTTTCTCCAAAGGAAAACGCCCATCTTTGGCATCTAAGGTTAGGTCACATCAACCTCAATAGGATTAAGAAGTTGGTGAAAAGTGGACTTCTAAAAAGTTTAAAAGAAAACTCCTTGCTGGTATGTGAATCATGCCTTGAAGGCAAGATGACCAAACGACCTTTTACTGGAAAAGTTTACAGAGCCAAGGAAGCCTTGGAGCTTGTACATTCAGACCTCTGTGGTTCGATAAATGTTAGAGCTCGAGGTGGGTATGACAATTTCATCTCTTTCATAGATGATTGTTCAAGGTTTGGGTATCCCTTCCTAATGCAACATAAGTCTGAAGCCCTTGAGTGGTGCAAGGAGTATAAAGCTGAAATTGAAAACTTGTTAGGTAAGAAGATAAAAACATTACGATCTGATCATGGTGGAGAGTATATGGACCTCTAATTCCAGAACTATATGATAGAATATGGGATTGCATCCCAACTCTCGGCCCCAAGTACACCTCAGTAGAATGGTGTATCAAAAAGGAGAAACAAGACCTTCTTGGACATGGTTCGGTCTATGATGAGTTATGCTCATCTTCCAGACTCATTTTGGGGTTATGCAGTGCAGACTGCATGTTATATCCTGAACAACGTTCCCTCGAAAAGTGTTTCTAAAACACCTATTGAGTTATAGAGAGGCCGTAAAGAAGTTGGAACCACATTCGAAGGTTTGCTCTTTGTGGGCTACCCCAAGGAAACGAGAGGAGGATACTTCTATGATCGAAGTGAGAACAAAGTGTTTGTTTTCACTAATTCTATCTTCTTGGAAGAAGATCACATGAGGGATCATAAGCCACGAAGTAAGCTCATTTTACGTGAGATCTCTAGTGAGACTGAGACTGCTGAGGGTTCATCAAAAGTTGTTGAACAGGCTGATAGATCAACAAGAGTTGTTGAGGTCGGGACGTCTAGTCAACCAGCTCAAGAGTTGAGACTGCCTCAACGTAGTTGGAGGGTTATGAACCCACCGGATCGCTACATGGGTTTGACTAAAGTCCATAACGTCATCGATGGGATCGAGGATCCATTGTTGTTTACGAAAGCAATGGAGGATGTTGACAAAGGTGAATGGGTTAAGGCCATGAACCAGGAAATGGAGTCTATGTACTTTAACAATGCCTGGGAGCTTGTTGATCCACCTGATGAGGTAAGACTTATTGGGTGTAAGTGGATCTATAAGCGAAAGAAAGGTGTAGATGGAAAGGTGAAAACTTTTCAGGCTAGACTCGTGGCAAAGGGTTATACCCAGGTTGAGGGAGTTGACTATGAGGAAACTTTCTCACCTCTTGTCATGCTTAAGTCTATTTGGATTCTCCTGTCCATAGCCACATTTTATGATTATGAAATATGGAAAATGGACGTCAATACTGCCTTTCTGAATGGTAATCTTGAGAAGACCATCTATATGACTCAACCAGAGGGGTTCATAGTTTCAGATCAAGAGAAAAGAGTTTGCAAGCTTAATAGGTCCATTTATGGGCTGAAACAATCATCTCGACCTTGGAACATCAGATTTGACACTACTGTCAAGTCGTTTGGCTTTAACCAGAACGTTGACGAGCCTTGTGTTTACAAGAAGATCATCAACAGCTCAGTAGCTTTCCTGGTACTGTATGTGGATGATATCCTACTCATTGGAAATGATGTAGGATATCTGACTAACATTAAGAGTTGGCTAGCTGCCTAGTTCCAAATGAAAGATTTGGGAGAGGCACAGTATGTTCTCAGGATCCAGATCATACGGAATGGCAAGAACAAACGATTATCCCTGTCTCAGGCATCGTATATTGATCAAATGTTGATTAGGTACAGGATACAGGATTCCAAGAGGGGTTTGTTACCTTTCAGGCATGGAATCGTTCTATCTAAGGATCAATGTCCTAAGACACCTCAAGATGTTGAGGAGATGAGACGGATTCTTTATGCTTCTATTGTAGGAAGCTTGATGTATGCAATGTTGTGTACCAAACCCGACATTTGCTATGCAGTAGGGATTGTTAGTCCGTATCAGTCCAATCAAGAATTTGATCACTAGACGGTCGTCAAGAAAATCCTCAAGTATCTTTGGAGAACGAGGGACTACATGCTTGTGTATGGAGATAAGAATCAGATCCTTACAAGATACACAGACTCTGACTTTCAGATCGATCGAGATTCTCGTAAATCGACATCAGGGTCAGTGTTTATTATGAATGGAGGGGCTATAGTTTGGCCAAGCATCAAGCAAGAATGCATCGCGGACTCTACTATAGAAGCCGAATACGTAGCGGCTTATGAAGCAGCTAAAGAGGCTGTTTGGCTAAAGAAGTTCTTTATAGATTTGGAAGTTGTTCCAAATATGAATTTGCCTATCACTCTTTATTGTGATAATAGTGGGGCTATGGAAAATTCAAACTAAAATATCAACTGATCATATAGAACTGAAATATCATCTGATCAGGGAGATTGTGCGTTACGATGATGTGATAGTCCAACATATCACATTGGAGCACAACGTTGTTGATCCCTTTACAAAGGCCCTCACGGCTAAAGCGTTCGAGGGTCACCTAGAGAGTCTAGGTTTGCGGGACATGCGACATCTTGTCTAGGTCAAGTGGGAGATGATACTGGGGTATGCCCTAGTTTATTGTATATTGTACATTTTTATATTTTACTGTACATTAGTCTCCCGAGTCATTAGAACAAATGTGAGATTGTTGGGATTAGTGTCCTAATTATCCTAGAGTCTCGTTGTTTTGTAAAGATACATATTTTTCAATGAATAAAATAAGTGTTATTTAGTTCTGGCATCTACTCATATCCAATAAACAAAGCTCCTTGGTTATCTTATGTGAACTTAAGCATGTATATGTGATATACAAGTGGATCATACCTTAAGTGATAACCTAAATCAGTCTGTAGTATAAGGATTAAAGTGGGATACTTGATCCTGGTGACACTACGGATACAGCCCGCTTTATAGAGGTTTGCAAGTGTTGTAAACTACTATAGATGGTAGATTCTGACCATTCATGTGGAGACGTGGAGCGGGGGTGTCCTATACAAAGAGTTTGTATAAGACTAGACCACGAGATGACTAGACTCTATATATAAAATCATCAAGCCCTAGCCGCTAATGCATCCAAAAGTGTTCGGGAGACATATGAGTAATGGGTAAAAGTGAATGAACAGGTCCGGGTGCATATCTTGTCTAGCTTGTCTAAAGTTTTAGCCAAGAAAGGATGAGCCCATGCTCACTGCCGTGAGATTATGTAGTCCTTGAGGGGAATGTTTGGATAACCGTCCTAGCAAATCAAGCATGATGCTCTCAAGTTTATCTTCAATTCCCAGACGAAAGAAGGAACATTTGTTCGTGAACATGTTCTGAACATGATGGTCCACTTTAACGTAGTGGAGATGAATGAGTGTGTCATTGATGAGACCAGTCAAGTTAGCTTCATCCTAGAAACTTTACCTGAAAGTTTCTTACAATTCTATAGTAACGTTGTTATGAACAAACTTGACTACAACCTGACCACCCTGCTCAATGAGCTACAAACATATCAGTCCTTGATGAAAGTGAAGGAACAGAAGGGTGAGATAAATATTTCCTTGTCCTTCAAAAAGTTTCGTAGAGGTTCGACCTTTGCAACAAAGTGTGCATCTTTTTTTTCGACACCAAAAAGTGGAAGAATAAGAAGGGAGGCCAGGGGAAAGCTAACCCCCTACTACGCAAAGAGGGAAAGAGACCAAAGTTACAAAGGGAATCTATTTCCATTGCAATGAGAAGGGATGCTGGAAGAGGAATTGTCCCCAATATTTGATAGGAAAGAAGAATGCCGAAAAAGTAAATATGATTTACTTGTGTTGGAAACTTGTTTAGTGGAGAATAATAATTTGCTTGGATAATTGATTCAGACGACACTAATAATGTTTATTCTTCATTTCAGTGAATTAGTTCTTGGCAGCAGCTGAAGACTGATGAGATGATGATACGGTTTGCAACTGAGCATGTCGTCTCAATTGTGGTAATGGGAAGACTCCGACTTTATTTACAGAAATCTTACCTTTTATTAGAAAATGTTTATGTAGTTCATGACTTAAAAACGAACTTCATTTTTGTAAAATGCTTATTAGAACAGTCATACACTCTGAATTTTAATGTGAATAAAGTGTTTATTTACAAAAATTGTGTTGAGATTTGTTCTACAAAGTTACAGAGTAATATTTATGTGCTAAGACCATTAGCAACAAAGTCCCCTTTTAACACTTAAAATAAGACAACATATGTCATATACTTGACAGTTATAAAATATCAAGCAAAGTTACAGCTTAACACTTTTAGCTAGTCAAAAAAATTCTCTGATTCTTGATACTTGATTATTAGACGTTTTTTAAAACGTCAAGTAACGCTGATACTTGACTATGAAAAAACGTCAAGTAATACAATTTTTGTAGTAATGTTAATTGATCATGTGTATTTTGTTTCTGTCACATATATTATTTGCACGTTATTTAAAATTAAATATAATTTCAATCATCAAATATGGTTACAAAATTTTATCAATGGACTACGGATAGTGGTTGGCATTAAAAGACCACTAAAATTATTTTATGACAATAAATCGGCAGTGATGTATTCCAACAACAATAGAAGTAATACGAGGTGAAAACATGTAGACGTGAAGTTTTTGGTTGATAAAGAAAGAGTTTGAAATGGTCAAATTTTGATATAACACATTGGAACAAACTCTATGGTGGCAGATCCATTGACTAAAGGTTTACCACCTAAAGTTTTTCATGAGTATGTTGCTCACATGGGTGTTAATCACTTTTTTGATTCTATGGTTTAGTGGGAGTTTGTTATTAAAGATGTTTTTTGACCATATTTTGTTTATTTTTTATATAGAATAAAGTTGATGGTTTATATTTTATTATATGAACTTGTCTATCATGCATGCGGTTTAACATAAAGTTCTTAAGAATGATTTGACTAGGGAATTTAGACCAGGCCGAAACAGACATGATCTAGATCATTTTGCATGCAGTTTTCATGCTATCCATCCATACTTGATATATGACATGGAATGTAGTGGATTAGGTGATCAAGAAAGGTTTCGTTACAATGGTAGTGACGAAAGCAGCCTACATTTCGTACTAATACAGGAGATGGACCAGATTGAACCAAAGGGGAATACTATTATTGAAATAGTTTATGCGTGGTTAAGGTTTATGTGATTTAATTACATTAGGTACACAGACATAGCTCAAGTGAGAGACTGTTAAATGCATTTAAATAATAATATGTATAATTAAAGTATGGGCTATGTATGTAGATTAATATTTTATCATATTCAGGTTATTTTATTAGATTGGATCATATTATGTGATCTAATTAATTATGCCCTAGATTCCTAATTAAGTATGAACTTAAGGGGTAGAAACCCATTCCTAGTTTACTAGGGTTTAATGGGAACCCTAATTGAACTAGTATATAAAGAGACCTTAGAGCTATAGTCCCCAATATACCAAAAAAACAAGCACTTAATCTTTCTTGAATCCCATCTAGAGAGTGTGATTTGGAGTTTTGGTTGAGGAAGACTATAGTCATCTTAAAGCCATCATCATCTTGAAGCTATCATAAATCTCAATAGAAATTCGATATATTAGTTATTCTTGGCAATTTGGCATGAATGATCCTAGTGTTAATCTATTCAATATCAATTTAAAATAATTATGCTAACATTTTTTATTTTTTATTTTTTTTTTTACAATATGAGGGGTAGGAGAATTAAACCTCTAACTCTGAAGTTGAAAGTATAATATACATTTATTATTATTTTTTAAATATGAGGGATAGGGGAATCAAACTTCTTACTCTAAGTTTGAAAGTATAAAATATATATATATGTGTATTTTATACGTGACTTAAATTTGATTATGATCCAACTGCTAAAAATTAATTTTAGTTTCAAACACGATTGTATATTTGAAGCTAAAATATTGATGACTATTTTTATTAGTTTTATTAGGTAAATACTTTCATTTCACAATAATTACCTTCGATTTTTTTCCCTAGGAATGCATTCAAGTTAGATTTGCTGAAAATTTTTATTTCTTTAAATATTAATTAACATGTTTATTGAAAATACAAAAAAATTTCGAACACAATGTGCTTGTGTGTGTGCAACCTTAAGAAAGGAATGCATGGAATACTATTGACCTAAGTTTAGGTTAGTTCTCTTTTCTTTATAATAATAATAATTTCTAATTATTTTTACTTCTCTCTTTTCTTTTATTTTTTTCAAATAAATATAATAAGAAATAAAGATAAATAAATTATGAGCAATAATGTAATTGTTTTTTTTTTCTTATTTAAGAAATAGTTAGGAATGATAAAAATAAATGTTACACAAAAAATAGAGAGAGAACCATTATTGTTCATGTTATTGCTTTATAATTTCTTATTTCTTAATTCTAAGATACTAAACGAGCTATCTGACTAACTTGGTGGAGTAAACATGGTCTATGCTAATTGAGCTATATTCATTTTATTTGTTTATTTTAAAAGTGAATATTTTTATTCATATGGTAAGTGAGAAAGATTCAAATAGAGGTTACATGAAAGTGAACCAATTTATAGCAATATGAGGAGCAAAATTGTTAAGTATATTCGTGTTGGATCTAATTATTTGATTAACTAGTTAACTTCCAATTCATCAAAATTTAAGAAATGTTCCCAAAATTACATTAAAAAAATTATGGTAAAATTTTATATTAATAAAAATACTCTTACTACATAACAAATGGAATGAATTTATATATAGAAATAGGCTTTTGAGAAAAAACTGTCAAATAAATGAGTGCTTTTATTTTTGAAAGATTTTACCAAAAGTGTTTAAATGAAAATGACTTGTTGTAAAATAATTTTTTTTCCAAATTAATCCAAACAAAAGCTTGTATCATAGTAAAAAGTTAAGTATGAAGTGAAGTTTAGGAGTCGAAAAGAAGTTGTTGAACCTATCTATCTAACAGATAGAAGATTTGGATGGACGTATATGTAATGGCCATTTGTTGGACCATATCATATAATAACTTAAAGATATATATATATATATAAATAAACGACAGGAATCATATTTGAATGTGTGATATTTCTTATATTAATCTTTTAGTAGTTGAAAATGTACATATCTAGCACTCAAGTTACTTTGTTCCATTGGTGTACAAGTTTATCAACATTAGTAGTATTGTTTCTCAAGTAAATCCCATCATCTTTATCAATCCAAATGCAATTTTTGTCAAAGCACCTAGAAGTGAGCCAAGGATATATTTTTTCAACCCAAAAAGATTCAAACGATACATTAAAATGTGGCATTGCCAGATAGCACCAAAACAACGTAAAAAGTTGACCTTAAAAGTCCATTGAAATTTCGCTTCCCAAATCATCATCTTTAGACTTACAATGAACCAATAGGGTTTCATTATTTAAGCCAATTACCACATAAATGTGTCACGTTGGGAGTGGTAGTGGAACTATTGTGCACGGCTGGACCAATGCTACAACCGGCAACACAAGTAAAAGAACCAATGCCAAATGCTTCTTTTCTTCATAGATTGTTCCCATTTTTTGTGAAACTCGGATTTTCATTTTTCCTATGTAAGTAGGTAATTAAAGGAATTAACTAAGTGAAAGTTAAATCCTATGTTGAAGAGAAGGAAAATTTCTAAGTGTTGAATAGATTTTCCTTGAGTAGATTTGAGTTAACCCTTTACTGGTGGAATTTGGCTTAATTTGAAGTCAAAAGGAACCATGCGTTTGGTGTTAACGTTTTTTAGGTTGGACGCATGATTGGCCGAGGCATTGGCAAGAGGCATTGCCCAAGTTGCTCATATGTTGAGAATGCATGAATGAGAACGGAGAGAGCGAGATAACGCGCTAGGCAGACAATCATGTAGCAAATGAGCAGTGTTACATGATGAGGTAGGTGATCGTGTAGCACATAAGCGGCAAGGTAGGCGATCGTATAGCAAATGAGCGGCACTACACGATGAGGTAGGCGATCATATGGAAAATGCACGGAGCTCAGCGATGCGCTAAACGATCGTGTAACTTCCGATGGCGCTAAACGATAGAGCTACACGATAAGCGATAACCTACACGATCAATATAAGCGCTAGACGATGAGCATAGGCGCTAGACGATGCGCAGGCGCTAAGCGATAAACTACACGATGGTGCTACACGATGAGCAGATGCGCTACACGATAGGCAGAATACTAAACAATGGGCGTTATACGATAGACATAGACACTAGGCGATGATGCTATGCGATGAGCAGATGCATTAGACGATAAGGCGTCAGTGCTACATGATGGAGGTAAATGATGGGTGCAGCAACTGAACAATGGGCTATGCGCGAGATCGCTGAAAGCGAGATCGTTTACTAAACAGTTGAGCTACACGATGGGGCATTGGTGCTAAGCGATGGATGCAAGAACTACACGATGGAGCGGTGCTGAGACTTGCATTGCGCAAGACTTATGAGCTCATTTTGACAAAGGGCTGTACAGAGAGATAGTTAGACTTGAGTTAGTAGGAGCTGGACGAATTAAGTTTCATATAAAGGAAGTCTTATGCATGAGGAAGACAACTCAAGAAGGTAAGTGGCATGAAAGTAGATGGATGGAAAAGGAAGTAGGTGGTGGAAAGACATGGTGCAAACACCCCAAGTAGGAAGTGTCTTGCGTTGAAACTTGGTAAAGATGATAAGGATCGTTTCCTTTGGCCTATAAATTCCACCACAAGATGCCTCTTCCATTCATAAGCCAAATCCTTTTCAAAAAATGTATGGAATAGTATTAGAAGATATATTTGAAGGAGTCCATGCGTTGATCATGAAGAGCATGCGTCGGTTATAAAGTTCCAAGAGGAGGAGATGTTGTCTGACAGTGAAGTCTAGAAGTAGTATAATAATTAGGACGACGATATCTCCCAGAATACTTGTGAATTTGGAGTGATTTCAAAGCCACATGAAAGCTATGGGAGTCTAGTTTTCAAGGTAGGGTTTCCGGAGAAGAAGTTCCAAGGAATCGAGCTAGAAAGTGAAGACAAGACAGAGGGCTGGAGCTGTTGGGTAAGCTTGAGTCAATCTTGATTTTTTGATGATTCCAGCCAAACCACGAAAATTTCTGAGCTAAGATTTTAAGGAAAGCTTCCTGAGATATTTTAGAACATGTTTGTAGAAGGAAGTATCTCGAGATAAGACTTGGAACTATGCATAATTTGAGCTTTAATTTGAATCTGGATTTTAGGGTTCAAAAGGGAGCCCGAGGTGATCAAGGAACTTATAGAAAAGAAGATTCCTACCTCACCAAGGTGAGTGGTATTTCCCTTAAGTTATAAATCATATCTTTTAGAGTAAATTGTATATGCTTATGTTATGAATGAGTAATTAGCATGAGAATGAGAATGAATGATCGGGATGGTCAGAGGGTAAATAGACCTAGTTTCTAAGCCTAAATGGAACCTCACAGGATGGTCAGGGGACCGAGAGGTCTAGTTCCTGAGGTTTTGGGAGGAACCTCGTATGGGATGGTCAGAGGGCCGACGGGTCTAGTGTTTGAGCCCATGAGCGGGGAGGTATGTGCACAAAGGGAATGCAAAAGAGTAAGCTTGTTTGTTATTAGTAACAATTAACTATCTACCGTGCGTGTAGATAGAAGTTGAGACAAGATTCATTCAAAGCTAAGGTTTGAGTACTAACCTCGTATATATATGATATGCTTGTTATTATGAGTTGAAATAGGATCTAGAAGTTGCTTATCACTCACTGAGATTTGTGAAGCTCATTCTTTTCTTTCATGTTTTTGTTCCCAGGTCGCGAATAGGTGAGGAGTTCTAGGGTGCTGCTAAGGTCAAGGTCTACCATAAGCCACAGTCACACTTCCGGGGTTTTAAGAGTTGTTGTATTAATCTTTGTAGTTAAGTCTTGGAGTTGTATAAATATTACATTGTTATAATAAAATGGGCCTACTCAATCAGTTGTTGTTTATCTCCTTGACTTAAAATTTACTGAGAGTAAAGAGGTTCAGATGAGAAGTAGGTATCACAAAAAGGTGGTATCAGGAGGTGGGCTCGAGGAGGGGTGTGAAATTTTTCTTCGAATTGAACTTGTTGTAATTAAGAGTGTTTTTGTTTGATATATAATGCACTCCTTGGTATCTATTTATATGTGTTAGTTGTTGGACTCATGAATGAATGGTCTTATTTGTGTTTGTAATAACTTTCTTTAAAAGAAGAAAAAGTAGTAATAAATAATACGTAAACACTCACATTTTAAATTTTCTTTTTAAGATAATAAAATGAAAAAAATAATTAATGATCTACCATGAATCCATACAATGGTTTTGATTTTTTTTTTTTTTTTTTTGTTTTAAAGCTAAGTTATAAGAAAATTCTCCAATGTGTTTGTTTGGTGAATTTGTTTGTTGACAGTTGGAACAATCAAGTATAGTGGGTCTTGCTACCCGGTCAGCAAGCTGGGGTCCAGAGGCGACGCACCCTGGTGGGGGTTCAAAAGAAACGCCCCTGAAACCTCTCAGAATTCTTATTTAGCATATTTACTTATTTGTAGTTATTTATGATTATGACCCTAGGGTTTAGAGTAGTGTGCCACATAAACTCTCTAACCCTAGAGGCGCAATTGGTGTATTCAGAAAACATTTGCTCTAATAATACTATTCTCTCTCTACTCAATGGACATAGCTAGTACACCATTAGTAAACCATGTATATATGTCTGTTGATTATTTTGATATTTTTTATATTTTTTAATTGTCGATTTCATAACAGTCTTATTTGAGGATAACAAGTCTGGTCATTACATCTCAAACATGAATCCAACCATTATTTCTATATGAATTTCTCATAACCCTATTTGAGCTTGCTCTTCTATAAGTTGAGAGTTTGTATACCTAAAAAAATTATAAAGTAGATTGATGTTTAATATGAAGTTTTTCTTATTACTCGACGAATATGCTAATGTGTCACGACCAACTATATGAACATAAATGTCTATAACTTATATGAACATAAATACTCTTCCAAGACTTATACTTCAAGCTTCCAAGACTCCTGAAGCTACACTTCTATAAGACAGAAGACCTTTAAAGACACAAATACTCTTCCAAAACTTCTACTTCCAGCTTCTAAGACTCCTGAAGTTGCACTCCTATAAGGCAGAAGACCTTTGAAGACACAAATACTCTTCCAAGACTTCTACTTCAAGTTTCAAGTCAAGACTCCCGAAGCTACACTCCTATAAGGCAGAAGACCTTTGAAGACACAAATACTCTTCCAAGACTTCTACTTCAAGCTTCCAAGACTCCTGAAGTTGTACTCCTATAAGGCAGAAGACCTTTGAAGACACAAATACTCTTCCAAGACTTCTACTTGAAGTTTCCAAGACTTCCGAAGCTACACTCCTATAAGGCAAAAGACCTTTGAAGATACAAATACTCTTCCAAGACTTCTACTTCAAACTGCCCATACTTCTGAAGCTGCACTCCAATAAGGCAGACCTTGAAGACACAAATACTCTTCCAAGACTTTACTTCAAGCTTCTAAGACTTCTGAAGCTACACTCCTATAAGGCAGAAGACTTTTGAAGACACAATACTCTTTCCAAGACTTCTACTCCCCAGCTTCTAAAGACTCTTGAAGCTGCAACTCCTATAAGGAGAAGACCTTTGAAGACACAAATACTCTTCCAAGACTTCTACTTCAAGCTTCCAAGACTCCCGAAGTTGCACTCCTATAAGGCATAAGATCTTTGAAGACATAAATACTCTTCAAGACTTCTACTTCAAGCTTCCAAGACTCTTAAAGCTGCACTCCTATAAGAAAGAAGATCTTTGAATCCTCCAAGACTTCTACTTCAAGCTTCCAAGACTCTTGAAGCTGCACTCCTATAAGGCAGAAGGACCTTTGAAGATACAAAATACTCTTCCAAGACTTCTACTCCAAGCTTCCAAGACTTCTACTTCAAGAACGTTCGGTGCTTTCCTTCTCCAAGTCAAGCATATTCACCCAACTGAGAGAGAATCGGAGGATCAAATATTAGAGATCGAACCACATCGCATCAATTCAACTCCAACATCAACACCAACTCATGTTCACTCCACGAAACACGTTTCTCCGGAAACTTCGTGCGAACAAATTGGCACGCCCAGTGGAACCTCTCTACTCTTCATCTTTCTCGCATTCAAACAAGCCAAATGGCACCTAAGAAGGTGGCATCCAAATCTTCTAAGAAGATGGCATCAAAGCTTCCTCCGCAAATGGCTCATACAAGGGACCGGTCACCCGCAGCCGCTCAAAAGAAATCACGTAAAGAGTAAGAGAAGAGCTCCATCATCGCCCACGACATCTTGAAACAAATGATGGAATCCCCACAAAGTGGGTTGTCATCAAGTAAACCCTATTCGACAACTCTACTTTCGCGCCCAACGGATCGGAAAGAGAGTCACCGCCAGATGTGATTTCTGTCATGATGGCGGAGTGTGACGGCGGAAGCGGCCATGGCTAAAATGGAAAGGAAGATTAACTTCCTGATGAAAGCCGTTGAGGTATGAGACCACGAGATCGCTGCCCTGAACGGAACAAATGCAGTCTCGAGAGGCTACTCAATCAAGCCTAGCACCCACGATGAAAGCAATCGACAAGGGAAAGACCGTGCTACAAGAAAGCCAATCACAACAGTTAGCCTCGGTGGCCTCTTTGTCGGTCCAACAACTACAAGACATGATCATGACCTTCATAAGAGCTCAATATAGAGGGCCGGCTCAAACCTCCTTCATGTATTCCAAGCCATACACTCAGAGGATCGACAACCTGAGAATGCCTACTAGATATTAGCCCCCAAAGTTCCAACAATTTGACGGAAAGGGCAACCCAAAGCAACACATCGCCCACTTCGTAGAAACATGCGAAAATGCGGGAACAAGAGGAAATCTACTGGTCAAACAGTTCGTCAGAACCCTCAAAGGGAACGCTTTTGACTGGTACACAGACTTAGAGCCTAAGGTGATTGACAGTTGGGAGCAACTTGAAAGAGAATTCTTGAATCGCTTCTACAGCACCAGACACACCGTCAGCATGATGGAGCTGACAAACTCCAAACAACAGAAAGGGGAATCAGTCGTCGACTACATCAATCGATGGAGAGCTCTGAGTCTGGATTGCAAAGATCGACTCACCGAGTTGTCTGCTTAGGAAATGTGCACATAGGGTATGCACTAGGAACTCCTCTACATCCTACAAGGGATAAAACATCGTACATTTGAGGAGCTGGCAACACGCACTCATGATATGGAGCTGAGCATTGCCAATAGGGGAACTAAAGATTTCCTAGTCTCTGAAGGGAGAAAATACAAAAATGATGCCAAGGGCACTGAAAAGATCGTGGGTAGTACCACAAAAGAATCTATTATCGTTCATGTGACCCTGCTGAAATTTTCGTCCAAAGGAAAACAAACAAAATTTGAAAGAAGGCACAATGAGGGCGAGAAGTGTCGTCCAACTCTTAAAGAATGACAGGAGAAGGTTTATCCATTCACTGACTCTGATGTGGCAGATATGTTGGAGCAACTACTAGAGAAGCAACTTATTCAGCTACAGGAATGCAAACGATCGGAACAAGAAGGAAAAATAGATGATCCTAACTACTGCAAGTATCATCGGGTCATTAGTCACCCAGTTGAAAAGTGCTTCATGCTAAAGGAACGAATTATGAAGTTGGCTTGTGAAAAAAAGATTGAGCTAGATTTGGATGAAGTAGCTTAGACAAATCACCCTACAGTAGCGGTGACTTCAAATGTTCCAATACTTTCTGTGTCTCATGCTCAAAGACAAAGTCCGATCGAGTTTGGAGAATTCGAGCCTATAGTTGTTCGGTTTCAACAAGAGATTCAAACAGCAAATTCCAAAAAGAAATCTGATCTTTTTTAAGATGACAACGAAGGGTGGATAATAGTGACTCATCGAAAGAGAAGACAACCAAACTCCACCCAAAAAGAGTCGCATTCCTATCGAAGCTATAGAAGAAGAAACAAGACTCATAAAAAGAAAGGCAAAAAGATGACAGGGAAGCAAAGGCACGGAAGCCTAAGCCTGTTAAGAAAGAAGACAGTGACTTCCCTCAATTTCGACAACCGGCAACTTCGGCAGAATTTCTCCTAAGAAGCTTTCTCAATAATCATCCAGAGAAAGTATCAGAAGTTATTGCATGTCACACTGTCGGCATAGTGGAAGTTGACAACAATCATGTGACTGCTGAAGAAGTCAAAGACTTGGAAGAAATTAAGCAAAGAACTTCTGTCTTCGATCGTATTAAGCTTTCAAGTGCTCGATCTTAAGTTTTTCAAAGATTGAGTATGGCCACGGTAGGAGAAGAAGACCAATGTCCAACGACTACTTCTACTCGAACTTCCGCCTTCAAAAGGCTAAGTATATCCACATCAAAGAAAGATCAACCTCCAGCATCTGCTTTTGATCGTCTCAAGACAACAAGTGATCAACGTAAAGAAATGAAGAAAATCTTGAAGCCAACGTCATTCCATGAAGAAAACAACGACGAAAAGATTCACAATCGTGTCCCTTCATGCATAAAGAGGAAATTTTCTGTTGACATAAGTACAGAAGGTTCCTTGATAATGAAGCCAAAACTCATCATATTGACGAATCCTAAAATTGAAGAAGATAATAAAAACCATGATGAAATAAGAGCTTCTAAAGTTTAAATGAAGAAGCTCATCATCGCAAGAGCCTAAACTGCATGATGCTCCTAGCCTGCATGAGCTTAAAATGTGAACAACACCAAAAAAAAATTGTATGAACTACGTTACGACTTGATCCCTTTCATTATAAAGGGTACGTAGGCAACTTAAAGAAATTTAAGTTCAGTCGCTCATAAAAAGAAAAAAAAAATCTCTTCGAACTACATTATGACTCGATCTCTATCATGAAGAAAGGTATGTAGGCAGCTTGAAAGAAACTTCAAGTTCAGTCCAGTTAAAAAAAAAACTTGAACTACATCATGATTCGATCCCTTTCTTTAAAGGTATGAAAGAAACTTAAAGAAATTCAAGTTTAGTCCATCAAAAGAGGTACCACAACCACCTAAGAATAATATTACACGATTGATGCTGATCATCCCCGTCAAAGAATGACACTTCAGATTGAAGATGTTCATCCCTATTGAAGACAACACAATGGGTTGAAAGTAAACTTATACGCTCCTCCATCTTCAAGTTTAGAGGCTTCATCGATGCTCCATCTTCACACTCAAAGTCGCGAAGTCGAGCTCAATGTGAAGATTCATTGATGCTTCATCAAACTCAAATGCAGAGGATTTGCCGATGCTTTGTCAAACTCAAATGCGAAGGTCCCGTCGATGCTTCTCCATCATCAAGTTTAAGGTGGTGTGCATGCTCGACTCCATCTTCAATTGACTCGATCTACAAACATGATGTGTTTTGCTTTATCTCCCAATTGTGGCACAGTTACAACTTCATCTCCAAACTGATGGCGCGGCTTCACTCCCGTTTCCTCTCCAAAATATTGGTACAACTTCACCCCTTCTCCAAAATTGGTGTAGCTTCGCTTCCTCTCCAAAAATGTGGGTGTGGTTCCACATCATATGCGAGATCAAGTTTGGTTTGCCTAGCTCTACCTCATATGCGAGGAAAACTCTGGTCCGTCTGGCTCCACCTTGTACGCGAGATCGACTCTAGCCAACCTAACTCCGTTCAAAATCTTGATGGCACATTCTTCTCATCTTCAAGGTTTAATGGCATATCCACCTCATCTTCAAATACTCAATGGCATATTTCCCTTATCTTCAAATTTTGATCAAGGAGTAACATAACAAGGCAAACCTTTCAAGGATCCTCCCTAGGATGATCGAATGGGAGAGTTGTGTGCCTTTGCAGGGCCCCTTCCCATGACGATCAGGATACACGAGCAGCGTTACAAGGTAGACCTTTCCGAGATCCTCCCGAGGGTGATCTAATGGGAGAGTTGTAAGCCTTTGCGGGGCCCCTCCCATGACGATCAGGATATACAAACGGTGCTACAAAGTAGACCTTTACGGGATCCACCTAGGGTGATCAAATGGGAGAGTTGTAAGCCTTTGCGGGGCCCCTCCCATGACGATCAGGATACACGAGTGCAACAAAGACGGGTCGATAAGATTAAAAAAAAAAACTTGTTTTGTTGTGCTCCTTCGGTTGCACCGTAACTTCTACAAAAAAAAAAATAGTAAGGGGGCAAGTTAGTATAAATAATAATAATAATAATAATAAAAAAGGAGCAATATATATATATATGAAAAGAAAAAAGGAAGGGAAGCCTTAATTCCCCATCTTTCCTTCTTTCTCCCTTCTCCTCACAACTTCCTACTGTAATTCAAGGCTGATTTGCAATCCGAGTCCGATTGATAAATGATGTAAAGAACGTAAGATCGAAAGAGAATCACAATTCAAACTGCAAAAGGTGTAAGAACGAAGGAGATCACACTACAAGTCACCACGTCATTTAACGACGAATTTCTAAATCATTGACTTTGGGTCCAATTAGAAGTTGACACATTTCCCAAATTGAATTGAAGACAAGTTTCGATGACGTCACGCGGATGAACCAGATAAGATTAAATTGATCCAATTTGATATTACTATTTGGGCTTAAAGTCCAAACTACAAAAAAAGTTGAATTGGACCCAAATTCCAAATCAGGCCCAAAACCAACTAATTGGGACCAAGGGTCAGGCCCATGGACTAACCAAGCCCACGAAGCCCACCTGAGAACTCTATAAATAGAGAAGTTCTCTTCATTTGTAAAGGCAGCATTTTCTACACTCAGAAGACCCATGGAGAATTCACTAACAAGCAGAGGACTCCTGAAGACTCCTGAAGCTGCACTTCTATAAGGCATAAGACCTTTGAAGACACAAATACTCTTCCAAGACTTCTACTTCAAGCTTCTAAGACTCCTGAAGCTGCACTCCTATAAGATAGAAGACCTTTGAAGACACAAATACTCTTCCAAGACTTCTACTCCAAGCTTCCAAGACTCTTGAAGCTGCACTCCTATAAGGCAGAAGACCTTTGAAGATACAAATACTCTTCAAGACTTCCACTCCAAGCTTCCAAGACTTCTACTTCAAGAACGTTCGGTGCTTTCCTTCTCCAAGTCAAAGCATATTCACCCAACTGAGAGAGAATCGGAGGATCAATATAGAGATCGAACCACATTCGCATCAAAATCAACTCCAAATCAAACACCAACTCAAACACCAACTCAAGTTCAACTCCACGAAACACGTTTCTCCGGAAACCTCGTGCGAACAAATATCATTGCATTACTTCAATTTCTTGCTTGTGCTATAAGTACGAATGTTTATTCACATACATGTACAACATCAAAAATAGATAAACAAAAGTTTGCTTAAAAATGATCCAATTCAGGAATGTGTTGTTTTTTTGGCTCATCACACAGCCTTGGTCGATGCTTATTAGATTTTGAGGCTGACATTACCTCCGCCGGTGGTTTCGAGGTATTACATTCACATAATAAATGGACTAAGCAAATTCGATATGGTTGTGCACTGCCAGTCGAAGGACGATCTTTTGGGGTATCACCATTTGGTTAACCATGGAGATGATTACCAATGGAACTTTAATGTGAACTTTTAGGAAACAACCCTGTTTTGGTGCAAATTGGAGAAGCCAGATGCGTATGTTTCTTTTGAAACCTTTTGGCCCGAGTCCAAGAGCACCTGGCTCCGTGATTGGTGTGGGACTCAAGGTACTTATATTTGGACGGCTAAAGATGATGGAATTTATTTGAGAAATATGCCGGCTAATGTTGATAAGTTTGTTCACAAATGGATCTCTACTAGATAAATTAAAGATGCTTTAAGTTATTAATTCATTTTGTTTTTTTGTTATTGATATATATCCAACAAAATGAGAAATAATACACATCCATTTGAAGTTTAGTAAAAAAAACTCGATTTGGGTTGAGGAAGTATTTTTATTTATAGGTAATTACATTGAATAATACTTTTAGGGATAATAAATAAGTGTATAGTAGCCTTTTAAAAGAATTAAAAGTATAGTAAAATCTATCAATTATAAACTTTATCATTGATAAACTCTTATTAGTGATATGATCAACCACTCATAAACTTCAAAAGCAACATCTAAATTTTACAATATTTGTAATACATTAGATTTGCTTGTTATATTTGTAACACCCGCTTTATTTTCTTTTATTATTTTTTATTATTTGATATGGAAATGTATATTTGATAACTAGTTTTATTATTTTTTATTTTTTTTACAAAATTTGGAGGGGGAGGGGGGAATCTTCGAAGTTGTAATATCATTTTTAAATTAAAACCAGGAAACTAAAAATATGATTTTTTATTTTTTATTTTTATTTTTTTTACCGAAGCTTAGAGAATGTTTTTAAATATGAGAACAATAAAATATTAATTAGACGTTTATTTCTCAAAGAGATTTTACCTCTTATTTCTAAAACTGTATATATCTATCCCTTTACGGATCTAGAAGTAAAATCTTTGTTCCTGCTTATATTTTTGGATTGAAAAAGAAATTTACTGCAGTTTTGTTTTATTTCAAGGAAAATGTTTGTCCATATTGATATGAATGTATAAATATATTAACAAGAAAAGTTTAACCAATTATTATAATTACGACTTTTAATATAGATTAACGATATATTTGACTTTTTAAGTATTTAAATAATTATTTCTAAGTAAGAAAAAAAAATTAAACACTTAAAACGTCAATGTAAATAGGTTTTAAAGTATTGGATGCGTTTCTTTAGTCCAGCGAATTAAAAGTTTGGAAGTAATTGGTTATAAATAATAATTGGCCAATTACTTGAAGGCAAATTCTATACTTTATTAATTTTTTTTTTTTTTTTTTAATTATGAATCCATGGTAAAAGGCATTTCTTGAGCATCTGAATATTTCAGCTCTATGTATTATTCATTTCAATATAGATGTATTATAAAGAAAAATGTAAATAGTTCAAACACAGTCAAACAATCTGGAACTACAAATAAAGAGTGAGACTTAATTAGAAATCTCGATCTACAAGCAAACTTAATTAGAAGTAAAAAACAAAATACAAATCAATTATTACAAACAATAAACAATATACAAATAAAATTATAACAAACAATAAACATTAGTCTTGTTCAAAACATTAATGTTAAAACTTACATCCAAAAAGTCAGAATACTCACACATGGGTCTATTGGAAATAATATAATGAAATAAGATAAATCTTGTAAAAAAAAAAAAAAAAAAAAAAAAACCTCTTTTTCGATCAAAAAATCTTCCTAGATCTCAAGGATAAATCAAATTCATATAGGTTTCCTAGTATAAAATTTAAGAATTCACAACGAATTTACTATTTAGAACTTAAATCTACTAAAGTAAATCAATGTCAACACAACGATTTAAAAGAAATTCTTGTCATTATCAAAAGAACTTGAGTCTACCAAAATACCTGAAATTTTAAAAAAATCAATTCAAATAAACATGTAATTCTGAATTATACGATATACTTCTTAGAAACCAAAAAATGCTCTAACATTAAAGTTTATTTCTTGAACATACTCCTTCCACATAACATTGCTCTCAAAATATAAACATAGGAGTATAATCACAAAATAAAGAAGTTAGAACATAACAGAGAGTATGATTTTATATTTCAGAACATCATAATCCATATCACGTAGAAAGAAAGTGAAACATACAAGATTTTCAAGTTGATTAGGTTTGCAAGTTATGGTAGATTTTCTACATACAATAATCGTCATTAAGATATATACACATCAGATGAAATTAATTCAGCCATCAACCATTTTTAAGGGAACAATGAGAAAATAAAACAATGGGTGATTCTAAAACATTCATAAGCAAAATCAAATTTCCACTACCAACCCTATCCAAATGCGTAATAGAAAATTTTATAGTCTCAGAGATAACGAAACTATTATAGAAAACTACTAGGGATCAGTTCTGAGATTTCTATTACTAAATGTTTTATTACTCATTTGTATAAGGCTGGCAGTGGAGCGGCAGCGACACCTCACAATCGACGGCGAGAAGCGACAGTTGGTGGTAGTTCAGCGTGGGTTTCAATATCAACTCCTTGGCGTTGATTTCAACATGATTCAGCGAGAGAGAGAGAGAGAAACCCACTAGTAAGGATATCCCGCGATGGGGACTAGTGACCGTGGACCGGTCGCGGTTACTTGGGTGGACGTGCGACGGCGTGATTGTAGACTACCGGAGGAGAGAGACGTAGAAGACAGACCTCAACTGGGACTGTTCTTATGAAGTACACATATCTCATGTGAGGTAAAGAATCAGTATCAGACACGTATCGGATACTGATACTTCTAGATATTTTTCAGATACGTATCTGACACGCGATTTGATGTATCTATATTTTTAGATACTTTTCAGATACGTATTTGACATGTGATTTGACATATCTATTTCTATACGTATTTTTTTTAAGAAAAAAGACAAGTAACCTATCTAATCTTTCCCAATCAAAAATTAGACAACATATTTAAAAATCTCACTACTCGAGTCCAAAACTAAAAGAAAAAATAAATAAATAATAGACCAAACCCTAGAGTAGAATCATCTAATCTCCATCTTCACATTTGAGTCCCCACAAAGTCCACCAAAATATAAACCATTTGGATATCTTCAACAATAAGTTCTTCGTTTATCTTCATACTTCTCTGTCTAATCTTCTTTTTGGTCTTCTTCTTTGCAATATCAGTCACTTTTCTATTGCATTTTATTAAATATTGTACTTCAACCTCTTAGATGTTTTTTTATATTGTATTTCAGTGTTTGCATTCTATTTTGTGCATTTGTTATTAAATTGTATGCTAAATTTATCTATATACTATATTTTTTTAAAGAAAAAAATGTATCTCTAACGTATCAATATCCTCATTTTTTAGAAATATATATATTAAAAAAATGGCGTATCTTTAGACGTATCCGTATCTTAGTTTGTTAGAAATTGACGAATCGCCATATCCGATCATATCCGTATCGTGTAGCCGTATCTGTGTCTGTGCTTCATAGGACTGTTCCTTCGGGAGCCAAAATAAAATTCAAAATTAAAAATCAATTTTCTTTTTTTATTATAACAAATTGGTCCTAATATAAAAAAAAATTAAAAAGAAAATCAAAGTAATTTAGTCTAATAAATCATTATATTCAACCATTCTATCAAACCCAACTTAACTCAATATATTCATCTAGGATAAAATCCAAAATAAATTCAATTTACTGGAATTAATTACATCGAGTTGCATTGAGTCAAGATTAATACTCATCGAGTTGCATCGAGTAGACAATAGAAACTCATCGAGTTGCATTGAGTAAAGATTAATATTCATCGAGTAGCATCGAGTCAAGATTAATACTCATCGAGTAGCATCAAGTCTAGATTAATACTCATCGAGTTGCATCGAGTAGACAACATAAACTTATCGAGTTGCATCGAGAAAAGAACAAAAACTCATCGTGTAAAGAATAGAAACTCATCGAGTAAAGAAGAATACTCATCGAGTAAAGAGGAATAACTATCGAGTAAGAGAGAAAAACAGAGAGAATTTCAGTGAAGGGAGAGAAAATTCTTATCTGATTGAAGAAGTTTTCCTTAGCCTTTTTGATCAACAAAGCCTAAAAGAAGTTGTGTCATACACGTGTTTGAAGAATTATTTGCAGTAATGCTAAACATGAAGAATAATGATGAACAAGAAGAAGGATGAGCAACAGATTTCATGATTTGCACTAACGCAAAATGAAATGGAAATTGAAGAGAATAGCATAAGATGTATACCTTTAGAGAACTAAGCGTGAGAAATTCTTAAGAGATTAAGAATGGATATTCATGAATTAAGACGAAAAAACATAAGAGCTTTGCTCTATTTTTCGTCAAAATCCGTAGCATTGCAATGCTATTGAGAGCGTTGCAAAGTTGTTTGCGTGAGGTGCAATCTGTCAAAATTCGTAGCGTTACAATACTGCCCTGTATATTCTAGTATTCTTGACGTTTTTAAAACGTCAAGAAATCCTTAATTGAACTTGACATATTTAAAATGTCAAGTATTGTATTTTATGAAAAAAATGAACAACCTCTGCTTTCATAAAACAATTCTTTATGTTTTTTTTTTCATTAAAATCACGTATTTCTTGACACTTTTTCATAAAAATATCGAGTATTTAAAATTGCAAACGTCAAGAAATGTGGTTTTTCTTGTTGTGAATCATAAAAAGGCCAAAAATCTAAAATTCTCCCTTTATCCGCCAAAAGAATTTTTTTTTTAATTTTTAATTTATTGACTGTAGAACTATCACCTTTTAGTGACTATTAATTCTAGTCATAAATTTGTGACAAAAAAAAAAAAAAAAGAAAAAAAAAAAAAAAAAAAAAAAAAAAAAAAAAAATTCTCATCTTTTCCCACCAAAGTCGCACGTTTTTTATTTTCCTATATTTAATGATTGTTATTTTTAGTCCTAAATTAATGAGATGAAATTTTTTTCATAAAACTACAGAAAATCTGAAAAAACTCCCTTTTTTCCCGCTAAAAATGCACGATTTTGACTTTAACAACTATTTTTTTCTCTCTCCTCCCTCTTTTTGCTATTGTTTGTGTCACACTAAAAGTCTATTTTGTTGTAATGATTTCAAAGAAGTCACGATCATAATTAACCTGTTTCATTTAGTGACACGCGGACATGAAATATATTTCACCAATTCGTGGCAAAAATACACAATTTGCCACCTTTTTTTTTTTAATTTTTTCTTAAAAAAAATATCCCTATATATTTGTTTTTGTGTTTTTTAAACTATACTATTCTTTTTAGGTAAAAAATCCAAAATATGATGTCAAGGATATTATATATCATGCACATTATCATCAAATTATATTATTATCATATGATTGGTGGGTTTATTCTGTTTCGAAAACTAAAATAGAAAGACAAATAGACAACAATAATCAAGATAAACAATAATAACAAAAAAAATCCAATTCAATATATAAATATAATGTTGTGGATAACATTTACCATGAACAAAAAATTTCAAAGTAATCATATCATGATCATTTTAGTGGGTTCCTTTTGTGTTGAAAACTTAAATGGAAAGCCATATGGACAAACAAGAAAATAGTTTATTTATTTACCATTCATTAGACAATACTTAGTTGTTTTATATCCAAAAATAAAAATAAAAGAAAAGAAAATGTTGGATTGTCAATAAATTATTTGTCCTTGAAGAGAAGGAATTTGAGCTATAAATAAGATGTGTGTGGAGCCAATGAAACGAACACACACTCACAAGATATCAAGAAAGCAAATATGGGCATCCAAAATAGTTGTATTATCTTATTTGTAATATGCATTTATTTGAACACCGAACTTTTACAAGTGAATGGTGCAATATCGTTGTTCGATAAGTATTACGTTCACGTCATCAACGACTTCAAAGATGCAATGATTGGAGTTCATTGTCAATCAAAAGATAATGATCTCAGTGAAAAATTTGTTCCGATTGGGGGCGAGTTCCAGTGGAATTTTTGGAAGAACTTTTTTGGGTCGACGTTGTTTTTCTGTCATGTTTGGTGGATTGAAGGGCACATTACTTATAAGGCATTTTGGGATAACGAAGAGTTTGAGAGAGAAGCATGTGGAGATGGACATTGTAGATGGAAAGCAGATGCTCGGGGAATTTCTAATTTTAATGTTAGGCAAAATGTGTATCAATTGCTATACTTATGGCAACATTGATGAAAAGTCCCATAATTAATAATTAATAAGGACCTGACACAATGTAATGGAGATTATTATTATTCAAGAAATAAAGGATTTAATCTTTAAGCAAGACCTAGATGCATACTAGATTACACACTTAACTCTTGAAGTTAAGCCACATGACCTAGTCTCATGGTTGCACGTGTCAATCTCATCTTTTTATTAATGAATTTTTCGTCTCTTCCTTTTTGTAATTTTCTTTCGTGCCCAATCTCCATTTTTTTATTAACGCATTTTTTCATATCTTCCTTTTTGTAACTTTATTTCTTCTCTATTTTTCCTCTGATTTTCTCAAACCCAACTTTAACTAAATTCATTTGGGATAATACTTAGGTGCATTCTAGCATCACTTATCTTTATACATCCTACTCACACCATACACATAAAAAAAGAATTAAGATATATTCAAAAAAGTATGATGAATTTACCACATGGAAAGTTAATGATTGGACAATTTGGTGGGATGCAACAAGATAGGTGCTATGTGTCACGGTCGTACTTCTCCAATCGTGCGGCACCATGATTCACCCGTGATCATGGTCAGCCTTAAGGGATGCTCAAGTCTCAATTCATTTTTTGCTCGACTCTTTGAAGCTTCGTCGAACCTTAGGCAAGTTTATTCCTTCCTCAACCGAACTGAACTCATGCAAAACTGAACTTTATTCGGCCATACACGTCGCCCGTACTTGTATTTTCCCTCATGTGTGACTCTAGCCGACTTTCCTCTTCTCTAGGCCAAGTCCTGAGGCTCGACCTTACCCATATATGGGGTTAAGGTCATCACAATGCAACATCGCATCTCTCTTCTTCATCTTGGTTCCCAACAGCACGCCTCCCATACTTTAACATCGCTTCGAAACTTTAACGGGATGAGTTCTGACCCTTCGTTGGGTCAAAGCAGGCTTATGACCCTTTTACAGGGCTTACCAGAACATAACAATATTTACCGAGCTCTATCAGCGTATTTTGGCGCCTATCGGGCTTCTATTAGCTTAATGGTCACCTACCAAGCTCTACCGAGCTATTACACTGCTTACCAGAACAACTCGAGTAAGTATCGGGCCAACCGGGAACTATTGAGTCCCACTGATGCTTTAGAATGCCATCTCGAGTGTTAGGATGTCATCAGCTTTCTCACTTCTAATCACGCGCACTTATCAAAAACCATCATCAATCGACCCATGGGCAACAATCCAACTCAGCACTTCCCGAACATCCATCCATCCGGACAGAATCGAGATTTAGACCCTTCCAAGCCTTTTTCGAATCAAAATGGCATATCGGGTGTTACATCGAACCTCTGGCCCATGGGAAGGGGCGTAATGCCGACACACCCATGTCGTCCGATACTGTCCATGAGATCCCATTCTCGATGGAAGACGTCGAAGACACTTGTCTTGTAACGTTCGCCCGTGCCATGACACATGTATGTGTCATGGTGTAGCTCACATAGGTTATAAGGCCCAGGGGTGGTAGAGAGCTGACACCATGCCTCCATCTATAATGCATTCTGAATATTTTCCTCTTTGTCACTCATGCATATCAAATGTGGCGAACTGTCACTCACCAATGTAGAGCGCTCGTCTGAACTCCAATTGATATGAAATTCGACGTGCTTACATATCCTATCAATATGCATCTAACTCTAGAGCCGCTCATCCAAACTCGCGACGGAACCTTACTTTACGAGGTCATGACCTGAGGTCCTATCTAGCCCCCACGGAGCTTGTCACTGACACCACCAAAGACATGGTTGCTTGTCTTTCTGCTTAATGTTCAACATGGAATGCTTGTCCACTTATGTTGGTGTGTTGAATGATGCACCATCCTTCTCTTTTGCATCATGACACTTCTCTTATTCCTCTGTCTTTGCCAGATGTGTCGACACTCATGTGTCGCCACTGCACTATCTGCACAAGTGGGGTCACAATCTAATATCTTAAAGTTAGATTGTGACACTATGTAGGATGCACCTTAAGTGTTTTTCATCCATTTTTATTTTTTATTTTTTATTTATTATTCATTCTTTTTTTTTTAAAAGCATTTCACTTTTTCTACTAATCTCAAGCTCTGTTAATGGGCTTTAAAATAGAAGCATGCACCGCCTAAAAGGTAAGTTGATCCAAAAGAAAAAGATTGTGGTTTTCGTGTATGCATATTATCAAGCGACGTAGTCTCAATGTAACAAGTGGAAGAAAATGATTTTAAATTTTTTTCTTTCCTTCATTTTTCATAAACTACAAAAAAAAAAAAAAAAAAGGTTCTTTCAACTCTCTCTCTTTTGGCTCTCTCTTCATCTCTCGATCTTCTTTCTTCTCTAAGTTTCTCTAATGATTTTCATTACTAAATTGTAGGTGAATCAAGCATGCAAAAAGAGAATTGTGTTGGAACGTGTACATGTACAACGGAAGTAAAACAAATCTTTAGTACTCTAATTATCCTAATTTCTAAGCAATAAGCATGCAAATAAATGTAAAAGAAAAGCTTGAGAATACAACCTTTGTAGCTCCAAATTGACCACCAATTCCGCTTCAATCTCCTCACAAACCGACTATAAACCACCACAAGGGTCTTCTCGACTATTCTCCAGCCTTAGAATGGGATGGTGGGATCTGATGAGTGATTAAAATATGGAAGAATTTAGTATAGAAATTGTGAGAGAATTGAGGACTTAATTTCTAAAACTCTTTTAGAATCTCTAAGTTGCCAAGAAGAATTTGTTTTTCAATTAACTTCAAATTCATCAAATGGCTAAGAAGCTTTAATCTCTATCAAAGCATCCTATTTATAGAGCAGTTAGATGCAATTCATACAAAATTGAGTTAACCAAATTTAAGTGGTATTTTGTGGAATCAACACTTTGCCAAATGAATTACTCACTAATTCACTAAAAATTGGATTTTTTCACTAAAAATCATTCTTGGATCTTTCCACTAAGTGAAGTCAACATTTTGACTTTTGACTATTTTGTAATCAACATTTGACTTTAGTCAAATTTTAATGAAATACAATTTTAATTCAAAATTAATTCAAACCTAACTTTGGAATTTTTCACTTAGTGATGTCAACTTTTCACATTTAACCTTCAAAGCTTGGTGCAGTCAACATTTGACTTTGACCAACTTTGTTTAATTCCATTTAATTCAAATTTAATTTAAATAATTAATTTTAAATTAAATTGATAATAAATATTTAATTAAATATTTAATATTCATTTATTAAATCCAACACTAATCCCGATGAATCTTTATTCATAGTTTTGATATTTATATCTTATTTAAATATCTCAAACTCTCTCTTTATCATTCAATTCCCGACTAAAAGATACGTCGTTAAATATATCGCATATATTTAATGCTTATTCCCTAATTCGAATATGAACGCTTCAAACTCAGTTGTCAAATTCTTCTAAGGTTTAGTCTAGTATGAGCTAGCAGAGGGACCTAATAGACCTACAGATCATAAGCTTCAACGATTCGAGATTAACTGATTAAACTCTTTAACCTAATTAACCAACATTCGTTAACTACCGGAACACTCAACTAAAGTCCAATAGTTGCACTATTCTCACTGATATATTTCTGTCCACGTGATTTAACAATGATTAGTAAGTCGATCCTTCACAGGTTGTTCGTAATTACATCTAAGCCAAAATTACTGTTTTACCCCTATACATCTTGCTTCTTAAGTCTCCACTGATCCACTGATGAACAATTGATTTTTGGTCCTACCACTAAATCGAATCCCTCATAATCATTGAGAGGGTAGGGCCCCTTATTTAAAACTACGATTAGTACTTAAGGGAAAAACTTATCTACTAACCCTAAAATAGGTAGAAGTGAATTCCATCTTCCAGGACTATATCTCCATCTATCTACCCGGTCTTATCCCCTAAAATGAGAGGCCTATTGAGTCAGCGTTGTTGAGCCACTCTCACCTATGCAGATTAAAGTATAATCCCGAATAAACAGGAGTTCATAGTTAGCTCAAGATTAAGATCGAGTTACCATAGGTCATCGAATTGAAATAGTCAATTTTAACAGTATACAATATTATAAAGAAACGTGACTATTTCGTGGTCCAATCTTATGCAAACATCTTTTGCATAGGATGCCTCCACTCACATGTCTCTACATGAACAATTCATGATCATATCGTTTGCATTATATACAAAGTGGGTCACATCCATAGTGTTTTCAAGATAAGGTACCCAACCTGATCCCTATACTTATAGACCGTTTTGGCTATATTGTCAAAGTTGATCCACTTTTATGTCTCTACATAAAGTTCAAGTGTTCATGTTATAATCAAGGGTTCGTTACTTTATTGGATTTCTGCTTTTACAAGTGCAATTTACATATATAATAACAACTTTATTGAATATACATCAATAACATCTTTATTGTAAAATAGAATATGTTTAATGTTTACAAACTGCGAGTTTTAATACATACAACCCAAAAAATTGGAGTAAGGGAAAGAAGAAGAATACCATGATGTATAGTGGTTCGGTGAGATTCACCTACATCTACTCTCAAACCCTCAAAAATCAACTTTATTTCAAGATAAGTTCCTCAATTCTTGTACAGAATATTCACACAGTTTTCCTCTCTTTAAGATCATTTTATAGGTAAGGATTTACAACAAAGAGTTATTTAATAATAACTAACCAATTTTATTTTCCTTCTGTTACAGGTTCTACATGATCCAACTGAGGAAAAAAAATGTTTCACCAATTACAACAATTTTTTAACTTTGAAATTTTGACTTTTGAAGCTTCTTTCTTCAACCATGTTATTTTCTATTTTGATCTACTATTATGAGTAGATATAGGCAGTGTTCGAATTTGGCTTTTGTTATTGATTTAGTTAAAAAATCAGCTACATTTTCTTTTGAACTGAGTTTTGAAACTATAACTGAAACCTTTTCAATTACATCTCTAAAAAAATGTAATTTTACATCAATGTGTTTAGATCTGCTCTGGAATTGTTGGTTCTTAGTTATGTGGATTGCACTTTGATTGTCATAAAACAACTCTACTTGATCTTATTCATAGCCTAGCTCAACAATTAGCTCTTTTAATCATAATGCCTCTTTGCCAGCTTCTGAAGTAGCTATAAACTCAACTTCAGTGGTTGAAAGGGCAACCACTGATTGCAAATTAGACTTTCAGTTGATTATATTGCCTCCAAAAAGGAAGGTAAACCCTTTGAAAGATCTTCTGCCTACGTCACCTGCAAAATCTAAGTCCACATAGCCTTTAAGAACCAGCTTAGTGGAGTTAAGGGATTAGTAGGGCCTCTATTTATGCTTCCAACTAGGTAACAAAAAATCCATTTAATTGTTGCCCAATGAGCTTTTCCTGGATTGCTCATATACCTATTGACTAACTTGAATAGTGAGCTAAATCTGGTCTTGTGCAGATCATTAGATATATAAGGCTACATGTTGCACTTGAATAGGGAATTCTACTCATTTTCTGTATATCTTCTTCAAGCTTACATGAGCCTTTAGCTGAGAGCTTGAAATGTTGTGCCAATTGTGTGCCAATTGACTTAGCATTCAACATATTGAACTTAGTTAAGATTCTTCTAAGGTAATCACTCTAGGAAACAAAGTGTTCTCCTTGGGATCTTCTTCTTTCAATGATCATCCCTAGAATACTTTTAGCTGGACCTAAGTCCTTCATTTCAAATTAAGAACTTAAAAGCTTTTTAATTTGTCTTACTTCATTTCAATCTCTTCCTGCAATGAGCATGACATCAACATAAAGTAGTAAGTAGACTAAACTTCAATCATTGGCTTTTCTAAAGTACACACATGCATCATACTGACTTCTAACAAAGCTGATTCTATTCATGAACTCATCAAAGCGCGTGTACCAACATATTGGTGCTTGTTTGAGGCCATAAAGTGATTGATTCAGTTTGATACTAGGTCTTATTTGCCTTCAACTTCAAAATCCATAGGTTGTTTCATGTAGATTTCTTCATCTAACTTTTCATGTAGGAAAGTTGTAGTCACATCCATCTGTTCAAGTTCATAGTTCTTACAAGCCACAATTGCAAGTAGCAATCTAATTAAGATGTGTTTGATTGTAGGGAAAAAATTTTCTATATAGTTAAGATCTTCTTTCTATTTAAACCCCTTGACAACTAGCCTTGGCTTGAATTTTACTCTTTCATTGTTGTTTCAACCAATTTCTTCTTGAAAATCCATTTACAATGAATGCATTTTTTGTTTGGTGGGAGGGACATAAAGCTCCATGTATTGTTCTTCTGTAAAGAGTTCATTTTACTCTTCATGACTTGCCGTCGGCGTATCATGAAGGGACATAAAAATGTTTGGACATTTATGAAAATAAGTTCTAAAAATGGATTGAATTTATAATAATCTCAATTAATTAAGGTCCTACATTCCTAATTGAGCATGAACTTAATGTGTAGAAGCTCATTTCTAGTTAATTAGGGTTTAATGGAAACTTTAATTGAACTAGTATATAAAGAGACCTTAAGGCTATAACTCTTAATATACCAAAATAATATACATCCACTCTTTATTGAATTTCATCTAGAGAGAGATCCCACTAACGACATTCAAAGTTTTGGTTGAGGAAAATGATAGTCAATCTTGAAGCTATCATCACTCTCTCAATGGAATCTATAATGTTATTTATTCTTGGCAATTTGGCATGAATGATCCTAGGTTAATCTATTCAACATAGATTTAAAGTAATTACACTAACCAGTGGTATTAAAGCATGAATTTTATGTTGAATTGTTGGGTTATTGGTATTGTGATTCAATTTTAATTTCAATAAAGATGATTAAAGAATTAAAAAAGAATAAAAGGGACAGAAACATTCCTTCTCCCCTATTCTCTTGGTCTTCTAGAATCATTTCGGACAGAGACTCTATGTCTGTCATTTCTGATATGGTCTTGTTGTTTCTCTTTTGTATGGCTTTTCTTTTTCAGGACAGTTTCTTTTGAAGTGTCCTTCCTTATAGCAAAGGAAACAGTTTAAAGGTGGCTTATCTTGCTGACTTTTCTGGTTTTTGTCAAAATTATTCCTCTTTGAGAAATCCTTGCCCTTTGAGTAAAGTGACTTTCCTCCTCTTGAGATCTTAGACTCAATTTTCAACTCTAGTTCTTTGCATCTCACGGCATTGATGACTGAATCAGTTTGATACACCCATACTTCATAGTTGATCTAACTTCTTTAGAGGGATCATGAATTGAATTTATCAGAATGGCAGTTTCACTTTCCACCCCTAATTTCTCACCAGATTGGTTGAAAGCATTTGTAATCTTTTTAAACTCATCTAAATTTTCATCTAGTGATTTCGATGGGTTCATTTTAAAAGAAAAACAGCCTCTCACATATGTAAATTTATTTGGGAAGATCTTTCTTGCCATATAGAAAATATAGTTTCTTTCAAACTTCATGGGTTAAGGTTTCATCAATTACCTAATAAAGCACATTGTTTGAAATGTTCAAAATCAAGGTTGTGTAGGTTGTTTCTTCCATAGTTTGCTTTTGTACACCTGTGATTGTTGTAGGGAGTTCTTTTTTATCTTCAAGGGCCTTTGTGTTGGATCAGTACCAGCATGCAACGAAAGTTATCAGGATCCATATGCACTCTAATTTATTAATTTTGGTAGAAAAAAACATGCTTAAACAGAGTTTAATGGGTTTCAAGAACATACCTTTGAAGAACCATTGAAATCTTGATTTCTAGCTACTAAATCCTCCAAATCCTTGTGTAGACCACCACAAGATCTTCCCTATTATTCTCTTGATGCTCTAGATTGTGTTGTGGGACTCAAAATAAGCTGGAATCAAAGGAAATTTAGAGAATGCTCACTGCAACAACCCAAATGAAGAACAACTTCTTCTTCAAGAATTTTTCAGGAAAACTTAGATCGGTTGCCTCTCTTCAACTTCACTCTAATCTCTTTAATATATTGCAGACTATCATGCAAAGAGATTTGCTGCATGGAATGCAGCTCATGTTTGGAGTAAATGAAGGTTGAAGAAGTGGGTTCTTTGTGAGCAACTTGAAGATGAAGATGAAAAAACTCTTTTTTCCTTTTTGTGTAATTTCTATTTTCAAAAACTATTTTGATTTTAAAATCATATTTTATTTCTAAAATCAAAATTTATTAATTTTACAAATTAATATCATAAATTCATTTTCTAATAAAATTAATAAATAATTATTTAAACAATTTAAATAATTCTAATTAATTTAATATCCAATATTAAATTGATTTTTACACAAATTCATCTTCATATAATTAAATCATTATATATATATATTCTCCAACTCCGTTTGATTCTAATTTTGAACGTTCCAAATTAACTTATCACGCTACTCTAGAGCTAATCCATTTCCAAGCTAGTAGGGGGACCTCGTGGACCTACAAATCATGGGCTCCAACGATCCGAGATTAATCGACTAAACTCATTAGACCAATCTAACCCATTCGTTAACTAATGGGTCACTCCACTAAAGCCTATAGTTTGAACTCCCCTTATTGTAGATATATTATATCCACTCAATATAACCATAATTAGTAAGTCAACCATTCACATGTTATTCGTAATAACGGCTGGGTCGAATCTCTGTTTTACCCCCAAAATTGCCTCTTGTTTCTTAAGTTCTCACTGATCCCCTAATGAACAATTGTTTTGTGATCCAATCAACAAAGCTGAGTCCCTCTCAAGCCAATGAGAGGGTGGGATCCCTTGTTCAAGACCCAAAATCAGCACTTAAGAGAACAACCTCTCTACTATCCTAAAAGCAGGTACGAGTGAATTCTGTCTTGAACCCTATGTCCCCAGCTATCTATCCAGTCTTGCCCCTGAAATGGGAGTCTTATTGAGCCGGCGCTGTTGAGCCAACCCTCACCTATGCAAATCTAAGGGTGATCTCAAATAAACAGGAGTTCATAGTTAGCTTAGAATCAAGGTCAAGTTACCTAGGTCATCTCTTTGAAATAGTCAGTCTTAAACAGTAAACAACGTTATAAAGTACGAGTGACTCATTTCGTGGTCCGATCTTGTACAAACCTTTTTGCATAAGGACACCCCACTCCTCATGTCCAACATGAACGAATTAGGATCACTTCATTTGTAGCACTTTACAACTCCTTGTAACAATTACAAAACAGACCGTATCCAATAGTGTTACCAAAATAAGGTACCCAACCTTATTCATATACTATAGATCATTTTGACTATTTACTCGAACCTGATCTATTTTATATCTCCACATAAAGTTTAAGTACTCATCCAATAGTCAAGGGACTTCTAGGTTTATTGGATTTCTATCAAGCAAATTGAATTTTCAGAATAAGTTATATTGTTTATACCACAAATTTTAGGATATAAAACCCAACACTTTGCTATCTTTTGAAACATTAGAATTATCACAATCTTCTTAGCCCACAGAGTAAAGTCCCCTGACCCTGTAAACTTATCAATTTCATATTCGGTTGAAGCCATTTGAATTCTTTTCTTTCTTTCATTTTGTAGAAACCACAGAAAAAAAAAGGGGTTCTTTCAGCTCTCTCTTCATCTCTCGATCTTCTTTCTTCTCTGAGATTCTGTAATGAATTTCATGACTAAATTGCAGATGAATTAAGCATGCAAAAAGAGATTTGGAGTAAGGGAAAGAAGAAGAATACCATGATGTATAGAGGTTCGGTGAGATTCACCTACATCTACTCTCAAACCCTCAAAAATCACCTTTATTTCAAGATAAGTTCCTCAATTCTTGTATAGAATATTCACACACTTCTCCTCTCTTTACAGATCCTTTTATAGCTAAGGATTTACAGCAAAGAGTTAGCTAATAATAATTAACCAATTTTATTTTCCTTCTATTACAGGTTTTACAAGATCCGACTGAGGAAAAAAAAAATGTTTCACCAATTACAACAAGCTCCACTCTTGCATGGTGGTCCTTCTTCTTCTTGACCAAAAATTTGACATAGTGTGCCACATCTTCATTTTAAAAGCTCACAAAATCTCCTTTCTTCTCTCTCTCACTCTCAAACTTACCCTAATTTCCCCACCTGATAGGCTCACAAAAACCTCCATTTTTCATTCCTTCTTCTTCATCCTAAATTTGCAACTGACAAATGCAAAAGAAAAATTTTTTTTAAAAAAAAAGAGAGAGAAAAAAACAATAAAAAGAAGAGATGAAGAAGCGTAGAAAAAAGAAAAAAAAGATTTAGTTGGTGTTTGGACAGAAGATGGAAATAAGAATGAGAGAAAAGAGACATAAAAAAAGGAGAGATGAAGAAACGTTAAAAAAAAAAAAAAAAAAATCACACATGGCATCATGTATGAGAATGGAACACGTGGTTGGGTTTTGGAGTTAGGTTAGCCTAATCTGCACCTAAGTTTTGTTTTCGAGTAATTACATTAGGTAGCACTTTTAGGAATAATAATTAAGTGCATAGCAATATTTTCAAAGAATTACAAATATAGAAAAATCTATCCATGATAGACTTTTACTGATGATATGGTTTATCATTGATAGATTCCTACTAATGATATAAGCTATCATTGATAGACTTCATGAACTAAACCTAAATTTTGCCATATCTGCAAATTTTTTTGCATTATGTTATATCTGCAAATATTTTAGGTCCGATTGTTATATTTGCAATTGTTCCTTTAATCTATTCCTACGAGCTTTATATAATGGGAAAGTTGCAAGAATAACAATAAAGAAATCAGTCAATCAAGTAATGGTTTTTTTGGAATTTTCAAATATAACAAAAAGAAAAATTATGGCTATGTTTAATAACCATTTGGTTTGTGTTTTTTTGGTTTTTTTTTTAAATCTTGTTTTGGTTTTGAATTTTCTTTAAAAGAAAAAAAAAAAACTATACATGTTTGAATACTGTTTTTGGGTTTTTGTTTTTTAAAAATCAAAAACATGTTTGATAATTTTTTTCTTTCTTTCTTTCTTTCTTTTTTTTTCTTTTTTTTTTGTTATTCTATTGTTTTCAAAAAAATGTAAAGAACTTTGATAACTTCTTTTTAGTTTTACATGTTTTATAATAATAAAATCAGACTACTGTTATAATATTTTTTTATATAATATGTAAAATGGAATAGGGAGAGACTTAGTGGAAATTTGTTTGAAGAGATGATTACTGGGGGTGCCAAAGTTCTATACAATGTTAAAATATAAAAAAGATAATGGATATATAAGTGAGAGGCATGCAGTAACATCTTGATTGGAACGAAATATTTTTTAGTGAAACCATATTGTGATCATTTGAGTGTGCTTGTTTATTATTAGTATTATTCTTAGAAGGACTTTCAACACTAATAGTCTATGAAGCACAGATACTTCATGTGAGGCAAAGGATCCGTATCAGGTACGTATCAGATACCGATACTTCCAGATACTTCTTAGATACATATCTGACGATCGATTTGATATATCTATTTTTACGCTTACTTTTTTTAAAGAAAAAAGACAACTCATCTAATTTTTTTTCAATCTAAAACTAAATAACCTATTTTTTTTAAGAGAAAATGTACCTTAAATGTATCAGTATGCTCGTTTTTTTAGAAATATATATTAAAATAATATATAAAAAATGGTGTATCCTTCAACGTATTCGTATCTTAATTTTTTAGAAATTGACGAATTTTCGTATCCAATCGTATCCGTATCATGTAGTTGTATCCGTGTCTATGTTTTATAGCTAATAGCCTAATTAAATAGGTCAAATTACAAGAATGTCTTAAATCAACCTTATTTTTTTCATAAACATCTTAATCACTTACAATATTACATAAAAATTAAGGTTGAAAGTCTCCAATACCCCCATTAGTTTTTTACCATTAAAAAAAAAGGAAATTCCAAAACACACCAAATGCATTAAATTGGTTTTTAATGCACTTTCCCCATCTTCTCTCCCATTCTCTCCCTCACCCACCACCTACCCCATTTTTTCCGTCCCTCACCCACCATCCACGCATTTCCGATCTCCTTCCCCCGCTCTCCATTTTTCTTCTCCCTCTACCAGCGCCGACCTTCAAATCTGCAGCTTGGATCTGAGCAGCGCAACGTGGATCAGGGGCTCGATTAGGAGGCATAAATCGAAGCTGGAAAGGACAACACAGATCGGAGCAAGGACGGTGTGATCTGGGACGCTGCTACTGAGCAAGAAAAGTAATTATATCTTGCTTATTTTATTTATTTATGAAATGCCTTTATATAGGCAATGAGGAAAGTTACAGATGTAGGAAGCAAGATAAAAACATCCTAACAAAATACATAATAAACCATAACCAACTAATCCTAAAACTTCCCCTCAAGATGGAAGAGATAAGTCAATAACTCCCATCTTCGACATAAACGAAAAAAAAGAAGAAGCTGCTAAGGCCTTGGTAAAAACGTCAGCTAGCTGCAGCTGTGAACGAATTGGAAGTAACTTGACAATGCCACGAACAACATGATTACGGAAAAAGTGACAGTCAATTTCTATGTGTTTAGTTCGTTCGTGGAATATTTGATTTTCAGCAATATGAACGACAACTCATTATCATAGTATATCAAGGAAGGATGAACAATGGAAACAAAAAGATACTTGAGGAGCTGATCAATCCACAGTAGTTCACTCATTGTAGCTGCCAATGCTCTATATTCAACTTCCGCAGAGAATCTTGAAATAGTGGATTGCTTCTTAGCCTTTCAACTTATAAGAGACTCTCCCAAGAATATACAAAAACCAGAAACAAAATTCCTGGAGTCAGTGCAAGATCCCCAATCAACATCTGAATAAGCTTTCAACTAGAAGAAGGAAACAGGTTGTAAAAATATGACCCGAGGAAGCTTTCAAGTATCTAAGTAACGATAAGACAGCATCATGATGTGGTTGTCTTGGCTTGGAAACAAACTGACTGAGCTTATGGACAGCAAAAGATATGTCAGGGCGCGAGATAGTTAAGTATAATAGACGTTCAATAAGTCTTCGGTACACCGTACAAAAGAGTGCCAACCTCATAACTAAGCTTCAAATTTGGGTCAAGAGGCAATGCAACTGGTTTACAAGCAAGAATACCATTGTCCTCAAGAAGTTGTAAAACATAATTGTGTTGTGACAAAATAATACCTTTTGAAGATCTAGCTAACTTCATACCTAAAAAATATCTAAGAGACCCCAAGTCTTTTAGTTTGAAGGCATTGTGAAGGTGCTCTTTCAACTGATTTAACATTGGTAATGAAGCATCGGTAACTATGATATCATCTATATACACTAGCAAGGCTATATAGGAATTTCCAGAACCGCAAACAAACAATGAGTAATCAGATTTAGATTGAGTAAATCCAAGATGAATGAGAGCACTTGAGAATTTTTCAAACCACTGCCTAAAGGCTTGCTTCAAACTGTAAATATACTTGTGCAAACGGCAAACTAAATGCCCCTTCCCCCCACTGTGAACATTATGTTTATATCCTAATGGCAAGTCCATATAAACCTATTCAACTAAATCTCCATGCAAAAAGGCATTATTAACATCAAGCTGAATCAAGGCCAATTCTTTGAGACTCCAAGGGTAAGAAGAACTTTGATAGTTACAAGTTTGGCAACAAGAGAAAAAGTTTCGATATAATCGAGCCCCTCTTGTTATGTATACCCTTTACCTATCAAATGAGTCTTATATCGATCAATGCTCCCATCTACCTTATACTTGACTTTATATATCCACTTGCATCTGATTGAGTGGTGTCCATCAGGTAAAGGAACTATACACCACGTCTTATTAGTTTCCATAGCAAGAAGTTTATCACTCAAGGAAATGCGCCAATTTTCAAGAGGAACAGCTTGATGGTAAAGTAATGTTCATAAGTAGTCGACACATTTAACACAAAATGTCTGTAGGGAGGCTACAACTTGTCACGAAGGTATGGAAATTTTGTAATGGTCTTTGCAGAAGGTTTTTGTAACAATAGGTTGCATTGATAATCACGAAGGTATGATGGTTGTTTGGTTGTTCTGGTAGAACATTTGAGGGGAGGAGGTTCATTCAAAGTGTCATCATTTGGGGAAGTAGAAGGATAATGAATGGTCTCATTTGTAGAATCGTCATAATCATTAATAGGAGGCTCAACAATTGCATCATTTGTCTCAAGTGCAACATCAGTGGATGGTGGAGTGATGAGCTGATCATAGGGAATCCCTGAAAAATTGAAAGGAACTGGTAGAACCAAGTTAGGAAAAAAATCAATGACTTCTTCTTGAGAGCTAGTCTGATGGAAAGGGAAGATGTCTTCATGGAAAACAATATCTCTAGATAAATAAAAAAAATTAAAAAAAAAAAAAAAAAAACTTGTTTTCAATGTCATATAAGTGGTAACTTTTGACTCCAGTAGGATATCCCAAAAAATAGATACAATAGCTCTTGGATGAAACTTTGATCTGTGAGATGATATGGTAGAAGAAAAACATCGACAACCAAAAGTCCGGAGTGAATCATAATCAGCATTTTTACCATTTAATCGATAAAAAGGAATTCACCAAGATAAAATATTGGATGGGACTCAGTTAATCAAATAGGATGTATTAAGCACACACTCTCCTCAAAAAGCAATTGGCAATCTGGATTGAAACAAAAGAGCTTGTGCAATATTTAATAAATGTTGATGTTTTCTTTCAACCATTGAGTTCTTTTCAGGCCTTTCATCACATGAAAATTGATGTAAAACGCCTTTGGAAGCAAAAAAACTCAGTGAAAGCTAACTCCGATGCATTATCAGATCTAAAAACTTTAATAGACTGACCATATTGAGTTTCGACTAGTTGAAAAAATTAAGGAACAATTTGGAGATAGTATCAGACTTGTTTTTCATTAAAAAGACCTAAGTATACTGCAAAAGTCATCAACTATGGTTAAGAAATACCAATATCCAGTATGAGTAGGAACATGATAAGGCCCTCAAACATCACAGTGTATGAGATCAAAAGTTGATCAACAATTTTATTATGACTTTGAAAGGACAAATGCTTTTGTTTAGCTAATGGACATATCAAATACTTATCACAACAAGTATCCAAGAAAGAATCAACATGTAAAAGATCTTTTTAATGGACGAAGATGTTTGTAAGAAGGATGTCCAAGACGATTATGTCAAGTAAAAACAAAGTGCTTAGTAGTAGAAGAACAAACAAAATCAGTTGATAGTGTAGAATTCAAAATAGAGAAGTTTAGTGACTTATCGGTCTAAGCTTGTAGTAGATATAGCCCTTGCCACTTTTTAGCCTTGTCAATTGTCTTCAAAGAGGACTTGTCCTAAATTTCACAATAACCATCACAAAATTTAACTATAACGAGCAGATGAGCAGTCAAAGAACTTATGGAAATCAGGTTGAAATAAAATGTTGGTATGTATAGTACATTCTTCAATATAATCTCTATAGTAACTTGGATATCGCCAACAAAAGCAACAGAAATTTTAGACTGATTTGGTAAATAAACACTGCCACCTTTAAGAGGTTGTAAGGTAGTAAATAATGACTTATTATAGAAAATGTGAGCAGAAGCATCTAAATCAATAATCCATTGCTCAGAAGATAGATCAGTAAGAGAACAAATACCTGCTACATGAGCATTAGTATTGGATGATTCTGGCATAGTGTTGGATGATTTTGTCTTGTTTAAATAGGATTGAAATATTGCTAATAAGCCTTGGCATTACTCAGCGGTAAAAGAAGACAAAGAATCAGGAGGTTCTTTCTTTACTGGTGTATCAGGAGATTTATAAAGTCTATGACCAGGAAGATATCTGTGGAGTTTGTAGCAACGATCCACAAGATGTCCCTGAAAATTGTAGTGAGTACAAATTAGTCTTTCTTTCTTTCTGTGTTGATTATTGCTGCGAGAATTATTCAAGGTATTAGAAGATGAAGTGATAGAGGGATTATTTTTTACAAGAAGAGCAGCAGCAGAAGTTGTTGATGGCAGATTTAGATTGGGAGATGAGTAAAGTGTCTTTTGATCAACTTCTTATACAACTAGGGAGAACGCACGGTTGATAGTAGGTTCTGGCTCCATTAGCAACAATTGAGACCGAATTGGAGCAGATGATTCATTCAATCTCATGAAAAATATCATAACATATTCAGTTTGAAAATAAGTCTACAAATTCTTAACTCTTCCACAAGTACACTTTCCACAAGAACAAGAAGAACGATATGAAACCAATTCATTCCACAAAGTCTTCAATTTTGCATAATATGTAGTGACAGAGTCTTAGTTTTGGGCTAGGTTTGACAGTTCACACTTGATCTGAAAAACATGCGGTCAATTCTTACATTGATATCTTTCTTGAACATCAGACCAGATCTCTTTTGCATAATCAGAAAAATTGATACTCGTAAAAATTTCTTTAAAGAGTGAATTAAGAATCCAGGTTATAATAACTCCATTACAGATGATCCATGAACTTAGTAACTCACCAGAGGGACGAGGAATATCGCAATTGATGAACCCAAGCTTATTCTTGACAGTAAGTCCGATTTTCATTGCCTAATTCTAAAAAATGTAGTTCGACTTCGTAAAAAGATTGGAAACGAGAACAAGGTTGGTACTGTTAGAAGGATGAAGATAATACAGATTATTGTACTGCTCAAGAACGAATGAATTTGTAGGTGCGATTCAAAGCCTGAATAAACCCTAAAGAAAAACCATCGTATTTCTTTTTTTATTATTATTATTAGTAAGATCTCCTCTATATTGAACACCGATTCTTCAATCTCTTCTTTAGAAAAAGGGATCGATCCAAACATTTGTCTCTGATTTCCAAGATGAGGATTTTCCATGGAGTTGTTCGAGTTTGAAGTTTATGAAGAATTAGGATTTTCGTTTCCCGCCATAATGAAGAAGAAGGAAGGAAGGGAAAACAATAGAGGGAAAACTTGATTTTTCGCTCTGGTAGCATATTGAGCAAGAAATGTAAATAAATCTTGCTTATTTTATTTATTTATGAAATGCCTTTATATAGGCAATGAGGAAAGTTACACACGTGGAAAGTAAGATATAAACAGCCTAACAAAATATATAACAAACCATAACCAACTAATCCTAAAAGTTGCGCAAGTTGGAGAGCGATGGTGGATTGAGGCAAGAGCAGCACGACGTGGATCTGGCGATGTGCAAATTGGAGGGCGGCGACGGATCTAATGGTGTGTGAGCTGGGGTGCAGCGGCATGTAGATCTGATCAACGGCATGCGGTGGCAGGCAATAGATGTGTGGGTCATGCACGAAGCTGGTGCTACAGATCCGATCGGAGTGGAGCACACGGAGCTGTGCAAGGGATCTGAGGTTGTAGAGCTCTACGAATGGGTTAATCGATGCCAAATCTGGTCAATGGCGCTAGGGATTTACGTGAAAGAAGAACACATGTTAGCGTGCAAAAGTTAAACATTTTTCTCTTTTCACCCATATATAACCCACTAAAATAATCCATATATATCCGAGGTTGTTTCAAATAATCTATATATATATGGGTTTATTTCAAATAATTCATATATATCTCATCGATCTATTCTGAGGTTGAAAACGGATGAACAATGTATATTTGTACATTTTTCTTTCAATTTTAATTTCAAATATATATAAATTTAGTCTATCATGTTTGTTTAAATATAGTTAGTATGTGATATTCGATTGTGTATTGTAAAGTCATTCGGTTTTTCCTACAATATATATCAAATATACAAATGAATATAATTTGTATATAGATTGTAGAGGAAAAAGATTACTAACACATTCCAAAGCGCATGTAATATGAGATATATATTTACAAAATAACTAAATATACATGGATATATATGACAAAGTATGTAGAGAACGAATGAAATCCCAGTAAGTCCCTAACTTTAAGTTGCAGATATTTTTTAAGTTTCGATTATGATATTTTTTTTTTCATTGCATAAAGTAAGCCAATTATGTATATTTTTCCTTGTATGTGACTTTTTGTCATTGTTGTATCTTAACACTTATTTCTATATTTTGAAATTTGATGTTATCATCATTTATTCTATTTTGCAGGTTGACTTACTTAAACATGGCTTACCTGACCCTTAGTTCTTGATCTTTAGATTTCAAAGCTCAATGTATAGATTAAATAATGTACTTTGTTGAGAAGTTACTTATTAAACAATTTGTCACTTTTATGTTTGTTGAAAGTTGAGTTTTGTATACAAAAGCAATACTTGAGATTTTATTTTGTGATGTACATGTGAAAGAGAAATATTGTTGTAATTTGTGAGGAGTGTTCATATGAAAGGTCATAGTTGAACATATAGAATTTTTAGTGTATATTGAGTTGATAGATCTTAAATGTATAATGTTTATTTAGTTGATATAATTGTATTGTTGGAATACAAGGTAGAAAATGAGAATATCAATTGAGACATTTAATTTGAAAAGGAAAAAGTCATACATTACATTGAAATTATGTCAAGAACTAAATAACTTATCAGTTATTGAGTGTCAAGATAACAATTACACTTGACAAATAAAAAAAAGTAAAGAGATATCATATATGATATGTAATCAATGCCAAGAATCAATAAACTTGACAAACCGCCAGTATCAAGTGTATTATTTTTCTTGGCACGGAAATTATATCAAGAAACATTTGCTTTGATCTTTTTTTTCAAAACCAAGTTATTATATTATATTCAACGGTTGAATACTCGATGCTTTTACAAGCGTCGGGTATACTCTTTACTTGACATTGGAAAAACGTCATGTAATCCAATTTATGTAGTAGTGATAAATCTGCTAGTAAAATGAGTTACTTGATAGGTGAAATGCGTTAAATGAAAAATAAAATTATATTAAATATATTTTCTCTCTTCAATTAAAAATTGAAACAAAATATATCAATGCAGTTTCTCTCTCTATTTGAAAATGAGAAGAAAAAAAAATCATATTAAATGCATTTATCTCTCTATAATAAATGCATTTCTCTCTTCATCATTAAGGAAGATTCTTAAATAGAAAATATATAGATAAAAAAAAATATATAAATAAAGGGGAAAAGGGTAAAACCGTCCACAATTAACACTAAAATACTTCTTTGAAAAAAAATCAATAAATACATTTATGAAATATATGACTCAAAGAGGATTTTTTATGTTTCTTGGAATATCTTGTATATCCATTATATATTATTTATGATTTTGGGCCTAGAATTTAAAGGGATTTCATATATAAACCATTTAATCTTATTGACACCAATGTATTTTTATTATATAATATCTCTTTTAATTAAAAAAATTGTTCTTTCTATTAAAGCAATGTTAATGAATCATAAATCTGTGTCGATTTTTCCTTGTTCTTTTATTTTTTTTGTTGTCAATTTTGTTTCTATCATGACAACTAATATTATTATTATTTTGGAAACGGCCTAAATAGAAAGACATATGTACAAAAAAGAAAGGGTAATTTATTTATTTACCTTTATTAGAAAATACTCACTTGGTTTTCCAAAAAAAAAAAACAATGTAATAAGAAAGGAAACTGCTCACTTGTCAATTAACTTTTTGTCCTTTTAAAGAAAGAAATATGAATATATATATGTGTGTAGAACTAATGTAACAAACTCACACTTAGTAGAAGCAATGGATATCCACAAGAGTTGCATTATCTTTTTTGTAATATCCATTGCTTTGAGCACAGAACTAACACAAGTGAGTGGTGCATTATTTTTCGATAAATATTACGTTCACATCATCAATGGTTTCAATAACGTGACGATTGGAGTTCATTGTAGGTCAAAAGATGATGATCTCGGCAACCAATTCATCCCGATAAGAGACGAGTACCAATGGCATTTTCGGACCAACTTATTCGGGACGACACTATTCTTTTGTCATATTTGGTGGATTGAAGGACACATTACGTATAAAGCGTATTGGCATGAGGATGACTTTGAAAGAGATGTATGTGGAGATGGACATTGCAGATGGAAAGCAGACCCTCAAGGAATTTCTTGTTACAATGTTGGCCAAAAGGTGTATCAATTGAAATTCAAATGGGAACATTGAAGAAAAGCCTCATACTTAATCATTAACATTGAGGCTCTTCAATAAATTAAAGCCTTTTTAATTCTTAATTAATTTTCCATCACAATATACAAATCTTTATTGAAAAATGCCTTTCAAGATAGTGCTCATCTTTAAAATTACATTATGGTTGAGTCAATTTTTTTTTCTTTTTTGAGACCAAGTATCCAGTAGACTTTAAGAAGTTTGATATATTTGCTTTTATGATCATGAATTTATCTTAAAATTAATTGATAATGAGTGGAGTAAATCATATTTCAAAAATGGTGATGATTTAGGATTGAAATATTTTCATTTTTGGCAAAGGTTAAAAAAAAAAAAAAAAGCCTAAATTATAGAAAATGTTGGGGAATTGCGAATGGACTACTTCTCTAGGTAATGGACATTGAACAAAAATAGGTTTGACTTTGGTCCAATCCCAAAAAAAAAAAAAAAAAAGAAAAGAACTTTAGTCCAAACTCACCCAAATTCAACCTAATAAAATGAGGTATATGTAGAGAAATATGACACATAATAATAGTAAATATGGCACAATCTAAAAATATTCGTGAATATAGCAAACGTTTTACTTCTATCAGTGACTCTTTTACAATTATCTAATGATTAAGGTCTATTAAATGGATTATTATTATTAATAATTATTTGCATACATCTTTTCTACGATGGATATAGAAGTGATATCATTTTTCTTCATTTATTATTCGGTGTTTTCTTAGTTGTTGGTTTCCTTTTAAGTTTATTATGGATATGCATTATCAATAAAAATCGAACTATTATATTGATGATATTTGACTCTCTTTTTTCATGCTTTCTTGTTATTAGGTCTGTCACTGACACGATATATCATACCAATAATCATAATATATATCATTGATATTTAAAAGATAGGTTAAAAATCACTTTTATTCTTTAAGCTTTCATATAAGTAACAATTTAGTCTCTAAACTTTATTACTATATAATAATTTAGTATTTGTACTTTATAATCTGAAACTATTTAGTCTCTATCATAAAAATTAGTGTAAAATTTTAATGCAATTTCTTGCATAAATCAATTGAAAAATTAATTAGAGATTCAATAACTTTATTAAATACAAAGTCTACATCATAAAATAATAAAACTTGACATCAAATTTTAAAGATTTTTTACATTAGGGACTAAATTGTTACAAATTTTAAAGTGCAAGGTTTAAATTGTTACATACCAAAGTTGATGGACTAAATTGATACAAATTTGAAAATACATGGGCTAAATCGTTACAAACCAAAATTCAAGAACTAAATTGTTACTTTTGTGAAAGTTTATGAACCAAAATTGGTTTTTAATCTATAAATTGCTTTCTGATAAAACATTTTCTAAATTTATACGAGCGATAAATATGTGTGAATAGTAGGCATACATCATTGATAGTGGTAGAAATAGTTTATCAATGATAAATATAAAAATGTTCTATTAGTAGTAGATATAAGTATAGTCTACCACATATGCATAAATTGTTATTAATAGATATTTTTTTTAATAGAGTAAGCTTGATTGAGGGACCCGATGTATTGAAAATATCTCAACTAGGTTAACACATCCGTAACACCATCATAATACGTCATTCCCAAAAGAGATTTCATTATTCCAAAAGAGATGTAGAAGGAGTTGTAAAAATAGTTTATTTGTAATATAAGGTTAATGAACATATTAGTGGTCAATCAGTAAAATATACCAAAAAAAAATTCATTAGTAATAGACATAAAAATAGTTGATAAGTGGTAGACATATCGAAGAGCAATAATAGAATGTAAAAATGATCTATATAATAGAGGTTTATCGAGATAGACACTTAAATGGTACATTTAGTGACCCAAAATTTTGAAAAATTTTCATGTTTGTATAACGTATTTGTAAATAAGACAATATTGCCATCCATTACAATTATCCTAAGTTTTATGAGATTTTTTCTTTCATGAAAATCATCTAATTTCAAAACACATTTTAAAATCTAAAGCACTGAATCAAAACTAAACCCAAAATCTAGAGGAAAAAAGATATTTTTTTTCACTAAAAAGGAAAAAACCCAACTCTATATATAGTTGACATTTATCATGAACAAACTTACCAAAAGAAAAATCATGTAATTATCATTTTAATGGGTTAGGTGTTATTTGGAACCCTAATTTGGAAAGCATATGGCCAACAAAGGAAAATAGTTTATTCATTTACCTTTTATTAGAAAATACACACTTGTCATTTAATTACTTTTCCTTTTAAAAGAAGATATATGAGCAAATATGGATATATGTATGTGAAACAAATGAAACAAACTCACACACTCCCTAGAAACCATGGGCATTCACAAGAGCTGCATTCTCTTGCTTGTAATATCAATTTGTTTAGGCACTAAACTAACACAAGTGAGCTATGCAGAAACGTATTATGTTCACATCGTCAACGGCTTCAAGAACGCCATGGTCGGAGCACATTGCAGGTCGAAAGATGACGATCTCGGGAACCAATTCATCCCAGTTGGGGGCGAGTTCCAGTGGCATTTTCGAACGAACTTTTTTGGAACGACGTTATACTTTTGTCATATTTGGTGGATTGAAGGACACATTACGTATCGAGTGTATTGGCACGATGATGAGTTTGAGAGGACGCTATGTGGAGATGGACATTGTAGATGGAAAGCCGATCCTCAGGGAATTTCTAATTACAATGTTAAGACAGGTTTCTATGAATTACAATTTAAATGGGAACATTGAAGTAATGTACCACAGTTAACAATTAAAATCAAGGGCAATGTAATGGAAGATTATTTAAAAAATAAAGGGTTTAATATTGTCTGTAAGTTCTTTTATATATATATACCTTAGATTCTCTTTCGCATGCCAATTAAGCCATATTTGTTTCTGCAAAAGTATATCATTTCATTTGTTTTATTTTTTGAAATTTTGATATGAATTTAATAATATATGATTTACAATTTGGTGTATGAATTATATTACAAATATACTTTGCATTTCATACATCAATATATTGGTATACCAAATTTAGAGAGAGAAAAAAATAACAATAATATTAATAATATACCAAATATAGAAGTATGCCATTTAGAATTCTACAGTAATATGTAGTTTTTTTTTTTAGAAAGATACGTATTGAGTCATTCTCTTAGTACCTTCATCATTCTCCAGCTTCATTTAAATAAAACAAGAATACATTGAAAACATGAGGAGTACGAAGGTGAAAGAGAGATAACAAATTATATAAAAATATTCAAGTTCAAAAAGATCTTAGCATGTTTATAGCTCGAGAAGAGCTTTGATCGATGACACCAAAATCCAATGAGTTATTGGATATTCTCCCACATTATAATAATGTAAATATTTTTAGGATTTTTCTATTTATAAAAATTTTCTAAATAATAATAATCCGGAGAATCAATTTTATATAAAATAAAAGCATATTAGTGCATTCATCTTAATTATTATACCGTGCACATGCTTAACTTTGAATGAAGAATAACAATTATATTTTAACACAATTGAAAAGAAATTAAAACAGATTATCCATTTTCTGTTGTAATCATCAAGCTCATTTTAGCTGTTGATTTCTCTTTAGATTTCTGCATATAAAAGAAATTAGAAGTGGATTGAGAGTGAGTTTTATTTGTAAAAATCTCTACAAGAATTAGCAAGCAATAAATAAATTAATCCCCTTTTGTACAGTGGGTGTAGGCTATGCCAAACCACTTTAATAGTTCTGTGTTCTTTCTTCTTCTTCCCTAGAACTTAATCTTCTTCTTCATCTACCATCAGCAAGTTTCATCTTCTTCTTCACCGAGCAGCAGGGAGAGAGAAAGAATTAGAGAGAATTTCTTTTGTTAAACTCATTTGCATGTGTGAAGGTCCAAAATGAAATTTCATTGAAATTAAACTTCATCAATGTGGAAGATACGTGTGTGAAGAACAAGAAAGCTATGTGGATGCCTTTACCATCGCATAATTTTCATTTGGGCTGAATTTGTATCTTCATTTGGGCATTTATAATTAGGTTTTAAGCCCAACAATTGGTATCAAAGCCAAGAACAAACCAAGATTCAGATTATTTGAAGATCAAGAAATAGAGATTTGTGTTCTTAAATTTCAAGAATGACTACAACCAGATTCGAAATAGAGAAGTTTGATGGGAGAAGTGATTTTGAATTATGGAAGGCAAAAATCAAAGTTGTTCTTGGACAACAAAAGGCTCTCTTAGCCATTTCAGAACATAAAAAGTTGTTGGTCATCTAAACTAATGCAGAAAAGGAAACTATGGAGGTAAATGCTAATGGAATCATAGTTTTAAATGTGACTGATAATGTATTAAGGTAGATTGTTAATCAGACGAACTACCTATGATCTTTGGAATAAGCTAAATGAGATTTATCTCAATAAAGATCTATCTAACAAGATTATCCCAAGGAAAAGATTCTTCACCTATCGAATGGATGTTACTATGCCTCTCATAGACAATATAAATGATTTTAAAAAGCTATTCACAAAATTTAAATCAATGGGAGACAATATTGGTCAAGAAAATGAGGCACTCATTATAACAACCCGACTCTCTAACACTTATTGGAGGGACGTTACTACATGTATGCATAACTTGAAAATAAACCTTTTGTAAGTTTAAGAAAAAGAAACAAAACCCTTTTTTATTAAATAAAGCTCTAAAAGAATAAAATCGTAATATCACTATTTGAGGTACCCCTAACTCTAATTTAAAATAAGTTAAATAAATAACTGAACAAACAGTCAAAGAAAATGAGGCATTCATTCTCTTAAATTCACTACCAGAGTCGTCCAAGGATGTTAAGGTGGCTATGAAGTATGGGAGAGAAAAAAATACCACTGAAGCTATAAATTCTACCATAAGGGTTAGAGAACTTGAACTCCAAATGGCCAAGAAAGAACGATAAGTTGCTGAGGGAAAGACCAAAAAACTTGGAAAAGGAAAGTAGAATGGTCAAGATAAATCCAACATTAAGAGTCATTTTTGCCATAAAAGGAGACATATAAAGAAGGATTGTTATTCTTTAAAAAGGAAGCTAAACCAGAAGAATAAAGGTGGAAAACAAACAGAAGTTGTTGCGGTAGAAAATTCTTTCACATATTCGGGTCCTTTGGCAGCCACTAATGAGTGTGCAAGCCAAAATTCTATGGAGACCCAAGATTAGATTATAGATTACGGATATTCAGTCTATATGATACCATCTAAAATGTGGTTTTGTACCTACAAGAAGTGGGATGGAGGACTAATTTACATGGGGAATAATAACACATGTAAGGCAGTGAGAATTAATTTTGTTTCCTTAAAAATGAAAGATAGTTCAATGAAGTTTATTAGAAATGTGAGGCATGTTCCTACCTTGAAGAAGTATCTTCTATCATTGGGGATGTTTGACTTTATAGGATGTGAGTACAGGGAGGAGCCTTTGAGATTATAAAAGACTCAAAGGTAGTACGTGTCGCAACAAAAATCTATGGCTTGTATGTTATCAAAGATATATAGATGGCACAAACAACATTGATTGCTTCAGATGGAGAACCTACTGAAGATGAGCTATAGCGTAAGAGGTTGTCACACATTGGTGTCAAGAGACTTCGAGTCCTAGAAAAACAGGGTATTTTACCTAAGGAGGTTGGAGATAACTTTCATTTTTGTGAGCATTGCATACTTGGAAAGGCTACTAGGTACAATTTTCCAAAGGGGTACCACACTACTAAGGAATTCTAGAGCTGGCCTTTAGAGTCCAACTCACTCTCGCTCCCTAAGTGGTGCAAGGTATTTCCTATCTTTCATTTATGACTTTTCAAGAAAAAGCTGGGTGTATTTCTTAGAAACAAAAGATGAAGTTTTTGGGAAATTTAGAGAGTGGAATGCATTGATTGAAAGCAAATTCTAACAAATTAAACATTTGAAAACTGATAACGGTTTAGAGTTTTGTGGAGAATATTTCAACAAATTTTGCAGGAAAAATGATAAGGAACAAAACAGTAAGGTATATACCTTAACAAAATGGGGTAGCAGAAAAACTCAATAGAACAATGCTTGAGAGGGTTAGATGTTAGCTCTCTAATGCTCTTCTACTAGAAAAATATTGCGCAAAACTTATCTCTTACACTATCTACACCCTAAACAAATATCCATAACATTTCATTGAGCTTAAAACACCTGAAGAAAAGTGGACAGTGCACCCTTCCAAGTTGGATTACTTGAAGATATTTGGGAGTGTAAGATATGTGTATCAAAGCCAAGGCAAGCTAAAAACAGTGGTTATAAAATGTATGTTTTTGGGTTTCATGTGAGGGGTTAAAGGCTATAGGTTGTGACACCCTATTGAGAAGAGGTGTATTTGAAGGATCCCAAATTCAAGGGAACCGTGAGCAGAAGATAGATCATCCCAAATCTATTTTTTATTGAATGTAAATTCTACAGTAAATCAAGAACAAGATATGCATTTACAAAATTACAGCATGCTATATAATTAGGTTTTAAAAATCTTTCCTTTGAAGACTTTTCTTCAAGAATCCCTCACATAGGACACGAACGTCTTGAAGATTCTCTTCAAGAAAACTTTGATCAAGAGCACGAACACTACCACAAAGGCTTCCTTGGTATTCTCAGGTAGAGAACCCAGGAGTGGTGGGCTCTGGCTATTTTGGAATGAGGAAATTTTAGTAGTAAGGAGGAAGGTTTGAAATTGTTCACCAACAACTCAAACTCGTACACAGAACTCTTCTGTTGTTTTCCAATCTCTTAATCAAGATAAAAAAAAACTATCTTTTTTAATATGCCAAATATAACAAACCACTCACTTATAGGAGAGAGGAGGGAGGGAAGGAAGAGAGTTGTAACTCCCTTCCTTATTTTTAAAAATAACATTTAACATATATATATATATATATATGATAACTAATTTATCATATAATATAGACATTAAATTATATGTTATATTAGATATAACATATAACCTATAGTTTTAATATTGGATCACATACAATATAACCTATAGCTTCTTTTCTCTCTTATATTACATTTAGTATAAATTACATTTATATTAAATTTAACAATTATGAATCCAATTCATGTTAATAATATTTGAATCATATTCAAATATTTATTTCCTCTCACTAAAGCTATAATGTATCAAATACATTATAATAACTATATCACATATAATTTTAAAAAAATTAATTAAATCTCTCTATTAATTTGAACAATTCAAATTAATCCAAAAATTGATTCTCATTTAATTCTATTGAGCTACCAAGGGGACCTCATGGACCTGTAGCTTTAAGCTCCAACGATACATGAATAATTAATTAAACTCTTTAATTAAATTATTCACCATCCGTTAACTGTCGGGCACTCCACTAAAGATCGACAATTGCACTTTTCGCACTACGGATATATTTTTGTGTCCATTGGATATAACCAATCAATAGTAAAATGACCCTTCACAATTGCTCGTAAGTACAGCTAGGGCAAAATTATTATTTTGCCCTTGTAGTTACATCTAACTCTTTTAGTACCACTAATCCCTCTAATGAACAATAGATCATAGTCCAACTATGACTAAACCTCTCTCGAGCCAGGAGAAGGTGAGGTGCCACATTGTTCAAGCCCCGGATCAGCCCTTAAGGGAGCAATTTATCTACTTACCAAAACTTTGCTTCCAGCGGATGTGCGTCAAGGTTGTCAGTGGTGCCATGGATGAGTGAAGGAGCTGACTCTCTCGAGATCTAGCTCCGGTCGAAGGTTCTGGTCGTCACTCGGAATAGATGAAGGAGGTGAAGAACTCCCAGTCATCTTCTCACGCAGGTTGTCTGGATCACGGGGAAAGTCCCCGATTCACAAGGATCCTCCCTCGGATGACTTGGAATTTTGCTCATCGGCTTCTATTTATAAAGTTTGGACCATCGACAGCATTAATTGGACTACTCTGAGCATGACGTTCGGCGCGTCAGTCCTTTCTGAACCTCTGCCACCAACGGCGCAGTAGGTGAAATGTCAGCATCAGCTTTGGATTTTCTCGAGGTAGATGCATTGATGTGTTCATTCCATCAACCTTGTGTTGATCCCATTAGAATGCGTTGTTGCGTAGCCACAATCATTCAATGGCCGCATTCGCTTAACACCACAACTCTACATGATGATCGCAATCACTTGATGAGAGTAACTCCCATGCGATGGACGCATACGGCTGATTACCGCAATATCCATGCGTTGATCGATGCGTTTGCCTTTGCGATGGAGTGTTTCTTCGCATGCGGTCGTCTATGCGATAGTCCGGTTTCCTCGTTTGCGTTCATTTCCTGCATTGGCTACAAAAATAGAACATTGAATGCATAATTAACGCAAAGTAATGGGTTAGCTGAGATTCATCATGTTGATCGACGCAAACTCATATTCTCATGAATTCCTATCATGATCGATGCAATTTCTGCCAACAACCTTCATAATTCTAAGAAAAATGACTAAGATGGCATGCACTTCTGCATGTCATCATAAACCCATATAGCGAACAGGTGGGTTATAAGTAGTTTCTTTGGAAATTTCATTCAACACAATCTTACTTTTAGGCTTGTGTTCCCTTATATGGTTTTCTTTAAGAAAAGTAGCATTTGTCGATACAAACACTTTGTTTTCTTTAGGATCAAAGAAGTAACCACCTCTAGTTCCTTTAGGGTAGCCTACAAATAGGCACAATCTTGAATGTGGTTCCAATTTCTTAGGATTAGCCTCAAAAACATGTCACGACCCCTCCCAGATTTCGTCTCTTACATAAGAGGAGGCGTGAAGAAACCAGATATCACTCTTTCATGATACCTTTTGCCTATTCTTACTAGTTTCTTTTAAAACACTTAGTATTGCAGCGGAAAACTTAATGGAATAAATGAAATCACATACTTTGTTTAATAAACTAATTTATAAGTTTTAAACTATTTTTTACAACCGTAGCTCCATCTCGACTACAAACTTTTATTCTAGTAATAATTATATCTTATGGCATACCTCGACCATTTCTTACAACCTGGACTCTTCTGCTACCTGCAAGGAAAACATGAAAACAAAACATGAGCTTTTGAAGCCCAGTGATTGGAATCACAATTAGAAGTCTATTTCAACTTATAACATCATAACATAACATAAGGTTACCACGCAAACCTCCATCTTGAATGAAGCTTTTCACAAACCTACCTACACACACGGTAGATAGTTAACATTTCACATCTATAAACATTCATTAACTTATGTGCACATAGTTCTCCCTTTCATGGGCTCAGAAGTAAGGTTCATCTACTCTCTGACCATCCCATGCAAAGTTCCTCCGACAGGCTCAGGAACTAGACTTCTCGGTCCACTGACCATCCTATGGGATCTCATCTTGGGCTTAGAAGTTGGGTTCATTGACCCCCTGACTATCCCAAACTCATGCTTACCTCATGGTAACAAGCATTCGTTCATAACAATAGCATATTAGTTCAAAATATGCTAAAATACTAAAATAAGAAACCACTTATAGTGATCTGTTGGAATCGTTTTTCCTTCCCAGTTCACTCGGTTTCCCTTGACCTCTTGTTGAATCCTATTTCAAATTCAACTTCAAGCTTCGATTACTCATCATTCCGAACCTTATCTCAAGACATTTTCTTACACAAAAATGTTATGTATTAACTATCTTACCTTAAAGTTTGCCTCTGAGATTCCCTCTCAAAAGTTCGAAGTCTCAAGTTTACTCTACTCGGCTCGGATGTCCTCTAACTAGTGAACAGCTCTCGAGTTTTCTTAAATTTGACAGCCTTAGATTTAGAATTTCCTCATAGCATCCCTCATACCAAAAATACATTCAATTTAAAAGCTTTTGGTTCAAGAATCACCTGATTTACACGAGTAGTTTGGAATAACTCCTCGTTTCAACTTGGCACAGTCATCTATCTGTACAATCTGCACCGCCCACGCCACTATTTTCATCACCGCTCATATCAGAATTTCTTTTCCTCCATTCAACGCACGAATTTCTCTTATTTACTCTCACTTAATCCTTTTTAAGTGATCTTTCATAATGGAAATGTTTTTGTGAATTGAAGTGAAGCATTCTACCTTATTTATAGGCGTTTTTCCTTCACCTTAACTTGACACCTCCACCTTGAAGCATGTCCAGGCATTCTCTTTTCAATATGCAACGCCCAACCTTGCCATTGTTGGACTGGTACCAATACACAGCAGAAGCGACGAAGATTAATAAGCACTCTAATGTTGGAGTTAATGCCCTAAAGTCTCGTGTCCTATAGTTTGTAAACAATTTGTGCGAACGCTTGTGTTGTATAATATATGATATTTACTTCACATCTTTTTTTTGCTCAGTTGCATGTATTATTTACTTTACCACAAACCAATAAACATAAAATTCCTGATTATCTGTATGTAACTTAAGCATGTATGTGGTGATACAAGTGGATAATGTCTTGAGTGATAACTAAAATGGTCTATAGTATAAAGATATAGGAGGAAAACCTTATCCTAGTAACGCTACGAATGTGGCCCACTTTGTGGAATGCTCATAAGTGTTGTGACTTGTCACAGATGGTTTGATCCTGATCATTCGTGTAGGGGATATACGAGCGGGGACATCCTATACAAAGAGTTTGTATAAGACCTGACCACGAAGTGTTAACGTCTCGTTATATAACACAACATGACCTCAATCCTAAGTGGAGTCTAATGTTGGAAACTTTTCCTGCCATTGAGGGCGATTCTTTGATTTGTATGGGATCCCACAAGAATCCACAACGTGTGAGTTGGCCAAATTGTCGATTCCAAACTACCATTTTGGGACTCGTTCTGATTTGGAGCTTGGGATTCCCCGAAGTAGGGGCAAGTAGATAGATAGCTCCCTTAAGGGTTGATTCCAGGGCTTGAACGATGTTGCGCCACACACCTTCTCTTGGCTCGAGAGATGTTCACACATAATTGGACTATGTTGCATTATTCATTAGAGAAATCAGTGGTACTTAAGGAGTGAGATGTAACTATAAAGAAAAAACGGTAAATTGGCCCAGCTGTACTTATGAACATCTGTGAAGAGTCATCGTACTCATGATTGGTTATATCCGATGGACATAGAAATATATCTATGGTAAGAAGAGTTCAGCTGTTGGTCTTTAGTGGAATTCCTAATAGTTAACGGATGGTGGATCTCGTGGCTAAAGAGTTTAGTCAGCTATTCACGTACTATTGGAGCTTCGAGCCACAAGTCCATTAGGTCCCCTGGGTAGCTTAGATAAAGTCGAGAATCAGTATTTGGGTCAGTTTGAAATGTTCAAATTGATAAGAGGGAGTTTGATTATATATAATATAATTGAACTGGTTGATTATATATGATATAATTGACTAAATGTATGAGATACATTATTTTGGAGGAAATTAGATATAAATATGATTTATATCATGTGGAGGAGAAATTATTATAGTAGATATGTGATATCAAATTATAGGGTAAGAATATAATATGATTATATTCATTAATTATTAAATTGGTTAATTATATGATAATTGGCCTAAAACTTCTCTCATACGTGCGTTAGTGGGAGAATCTGCATTCGGTTATGGTAACCGATGAATAAAATGAAAATTTTTTTCATTTTGCAAAATTTTGAAAAAATTGGCAATCGGTGTGAAAACATTACGATCGGATAGTTTGAGAGCCTATACGATAGTCATTCATCGTCTAAATGATCACATGCCTCGCGCCTAAACGTCGAATGCTCGTCCCTAAACGATCGCTTAGCTTTCCTAAACGATCGCACAGTGTGTCGCGTTTTCTAAATGATCGTCTTCCATTTACTAAACAATCTCTTAGTAAACCTACACGATCGTGTAGCTTCTTCTAAACGATAAGCACATAGCTAGCTCTTTTTCTCTCCCACTTGCTTATCGTCTACACGATTTATTCTTTATCCAACCTCTTCCAAATTCACCAAAGACCACACTTTAGATTCTCACTCCGAGAATACCAAGGGCTCCATTTGGTGGTGTCGTCCCCGTTACTGTTCACTTGTTCATGACTGTTCGTGTTGCTGTCATTCGTGTAGACAATCGTGCTGCTACAACCGACTTGTTTGTTGGGCAATAAAGTATGGGTGGAGGTTCTTCTGTTGCGTCTGAGTTCAAAGTTTGAAGAGGCTCTTCAACTGGCATGAGAACTCTTTCCCTTGTATTTTAGTGTTCAAAGCATGCCTTTATTAGTGTGAATTTGCATAACTATATGTTAGAATGTATGTGTTATATTTCGGTCACAATGAAATCAAAAAGATTCGAATGCGCTCATGTGATTCTCTTAGTTAAGAGTTCTTTTATCTAATTCATTAATTTTGGCAAAAAAGAAAACATGCTTAAACAGAATTTAATGGGTTCCAAGAACATACCTTTGAAGAAACTTTGAAATCTTGATTTCCAACTGCTAAATCCTCCAAATCTTTGTGCAGACCACTACAAGATCTTCCCTACTATTATCTTGGTGCTCTAGATTGAGTGTGGGACTCAAAATAACCTGGAATCAAAGGGGATTTGGAGAAAGCTCACTGCAACAACCTAAATGAAGAACTTCACTCCAATCTCTTCAATATATTGCAAACTATCATGCAAAGAGATTTTTTGCATGGGATGCAACTGATACTTGGAGTAAATGAAGGTTGAAGAAGTGGGTTCTTTGTAAGCAACTTTGAAGATGAAGATGAAAAATCTCATTTTTCCTTTTGTGTAATTTTCTATTTCCAAAATCCAAAAAATTATTTTAAAATCATATTTTATTTCTAAAATCAAAATTTATTAATTTTACAAATTAATTTCATAAATTAATTTTCTAACAAAATTAATAAATAATTATTTAAATAATTTAAATAATTCTAATTAATTTAATATCCAATATTAAATTAATTTTTACACAAATCCATCTTCATATATTTGAATCATATTTAAATATATATTCTCCAATTCCATTTGATTCGAATTTGAATGTTTCAAATTAACTTATCATGTTACTCTAGAGCTAATCCATTTCCGAGCTAGTAGGGGGACCTCGTGGACCTACAGATCATGGACTCCAATGATACGAGATTAATCGCCTAAACTCATTAGACTAATCTAACCCCCACATTAACTAATGGGTCACTCCACTAAAGCTCATAGTTGAACTCCCCTCACTGTAGATATATTATGTCCACTCGATATAACCATGATTAGTAAGTCAACCCTTCACAAGTTGTTCGTAATGACGGCTAGGTCAAATCTCTGTTTTACCCCGAAATTACCTCTTGTTCCTTAAGTCCCCACTGACCCCCCAATAAACAATTATTTTGTGATCCAGTCAACAAAACCGAGTCCCTCTTGGGCCAATGAGAGGGTGGGGCCCCTGGTTCAAGACCCAAAATCAGCACTTAAGGAAACAAACTCTCTACTATCCCTAAAAGTGGGTAGGAGTGAATTCCATCTTGCACCTTATGTCTCCAGCTATCTATCCAATCTTACCCCTAAAATGGGAGGTTTATTAAGTCAGCGTTGTTGAGCCAACCCTTACCTATGCAAATTTAAGGATAATTCCAAATAAACAGGAGTTCATAGTTAGCTCAGGATTAAGGTCAAGTTACCTAGGTCATTGCTTTGAAATAGTCAGTCTTAAACAGTAAACAACATTATAAAGTAAGAGTGATTAATTTCGTGGTCCGATCTTGTAAAAACCCTTTTGCACAAGGACACCCCCATTCCTCATGTCCCAACATGAATGAATTAGGATCACTTCATTTGTAGCACTTTACAACTCCTTGTAACAACTACAGAGCAGGCCACATCCAATAGTGTTACTAGAATAAGTTACCCAACCTTATTCATATACTATATATCATTTTGACTATTTACTCGAACCTGATCCACTTTTATGTCTCCACATAAAGTTCAAATACTCATCCAATAGTCAAGGGACTTTCAGGTTTATTGAATTTCTATTAAGCAATACATCTATTCAGTAACACCTTATTAAACTTTCAGAATAAGTTCGATTGTTTATTGTTTATAAACCACTAGTTTTAGTACATAAAACCCAACAGCCACCTTCTGTTTGAAGTGTTTCCTTCCTCTTTTTTCAGCTTAACTTAACCGATTTGCATGTTTTCTCCTTCGCCCAACTCAATCTGAATAATCTTCAGGCATTTCCTTTGATCACCATATATCCAGTTAATCTTTCCAGCCCACAGTTCTCAGATCCTTGTTATGTAGTACATCGTATCATGCCTGACCATGTATAGCATTTACGCCCCATTGTGTAGCTCAATCGTTTAGTAAACTCTCGCTTTCAACGATCTCGCTTTCAATAATCTTGCTGACACTCATCGTTCAGCGCATGGCCTATCGCATAGCTCTCGTCCCTATCATTTAGCTCTATCGTGTAGTGCTGACGCCTATCGTCTACCGCGTCCGCTATCATATAATGTCATCACCCAGCGTCTACATCTATCACGCAATGTCCATCGTCTAGCACTCTGCCTATTGTGTAGTGCTCACGCTCATCGTGTAGCGCTTGCTTCTATCGCCTAGCGCCTCGTGCCCGCGCCTAACACATCGTCTAGCATCTAAGCTTATCGCCTAACACCCGCTCATCGTTTAATGCTATCGTATAGTGCTATCGTCTAGCGCTATCGTTTAGCTTCTACGCTTATCGTCTAGCGCTTACACCAATCATGTAATGCTAACGCCTATCGTGTAGCTCCATCGTCTAGTGCATCGTTTCCCATTGTTTAACGCCGCTTGTAGCTACACGATCATCTAGCGCATCACTCAGCGCCCGCACATAACTATACGATCATCCGCCCAGTGCCTTGTGCTCATTATCTTGCTCTCTCCGCTCTCACTCACACAGCCTTAATGCATGAGAAACTTTTAGCAACGCCTCTTGCCAACGCTTTAGCCAACATGCATCCAACCTCACAAGCGCATGGTTGCCTTTGGCTTCAATGCTTAACTCCTTTTAACTTCTACCAACTTAGCCTCATGCGTTAATGTTTCTCAACACCACACGCATGGTTTCTTTTGACTTTACACTTAGCCAAATTTCTACTAGTTAAGGCTTATCTCAAAGCTACTCAAGGAAAATCTCTTCAAACACTTAGGAATTTTCCTTCTCTTTAACATAAGATTTAACTTATACTTAGTTAATTCTCTTAATCACCTGCTTAAGTAGGGAAATTGAAATTCGGGTTTCACAGCACATGTGTTGGGCAACCTCAGATTCTGAAATGACGTAAACTAGCTTTACGACCATTCCATAACTCCAAAGGTATTCTAGCAACACTCTTGGATGGAACACATTTTAAGATGTATGCTACAGTCTCTACTACATAACCCCAAAACGAGTCAGGTAAGGAAGCATAACTCATCATAGAATGAACCATGTCCAACAGGGTTCGATTTCTCCTTTCTGATACATCATTTCACTGAGGTATACTAGGTGCTAAGAGTTGGGATACTATTCTATGTTCTATCAAATAGTTATGTTTAATGCATTTTTAATTTCAACCTTGAATTCTTTGAACTTTTAAAAATATTCATACTTATGTTGCATTAAATAAACGTACCCATATTTGAATAATCATCAGTAAAAGTGATGAAATATTCATAACCTCCCTTAGCTTTTACATTCACCGGACCACAGAGGTCTGAATGTACTAGCTCTAAAGGTTCTTTGGCCCTATGACCCTTTCCAGTAAAAGGTCTCTTAGTCATCTTGCCTTCAAGACATGACTCACACACAGGTAAAGAATTTCCTTCTAACTCACTTAGTAGTCCATTCTTTACCAACTTCTCAAACCTATTGAGATTGATTGTCCTAGTCTTAGGTGCCAAAGTTGGGCACTTTCTTTAGGAGAAATTTTAAGTCTTTTATGTTGAGTTACTATGGTTTTAAACATTTCTGTGTTATGGAGGGCATTAGTTGCTAACGGTTTTAGCACATAAAGACTATTTTCCAATTTTGTGGAACAAATATCAACACCATTTTTTAAAGAAAAAAAAACTTTATTTGCAATGAAGTTGATACTATATGAATGTTCAAGCAAACACTTTACAAATACAAGGTTCCTTTTTAAATCAAGAACTACATAAACATTTTCTAAAATAAGAAATTTATTCTGTAAAGTCAACCAGAGACCTCCCACTACCACAGCCAAGACGAAGTGCCCAATTCCAACTCGCATCGTCATCTCACCAGTATCTAGTTGCCGCCATGAACTAATTCCCTGAAATGAATAACAACATGGTTAGTGGTTCTAGAATATATAATCCAGGCAGAATCATCATTCTCCACTAAGCAGGTTTCCAATACAAGTAAATCATATTTACCTTGTTTGGCCTTCTTCTTTTCTGCCAAGTATTTGGGTCAGTTCCTCTTCCAATCACTATCTTGGTTGCAATGGAAACAGATTCCCTTTGCAACCTTGATGGGTTTTCTACCTCTTTGAGCAGCAACTACAGAGTTAGCTTTCCCCTTTCCACCCTTCTTTTTCTTCCACTTTTTAGTGTTGGAGGAAGAAGGAACAGACTTAGTTCCAGAGGTCGAACTTTTATGGAACTTTTTAGAAGATGAAGCAACAGTTGCTTCACTCTTCTGTTCCTTGCTTTTCATCAAGGATTGGAAGGTCTGTATGACATACAATATGACAAATTAAAAAAAAAAAAAAAAAAAAAGTATACATCATATGTATATTTAATATAAATGGTACTTTACTTTTAAACATAAGAAACTAAATTGATTTTTTTTTTTACAATAGAGACGAAAAAAAAGTTAAAATCTCCAACTAAAATCACGTACATTTAGTATATGTTTATGAGTAATTTTGAAATTGTTAAAATCTCTTTTGTCATATTGAAAATCACTTTAAAATATGTTTTTAATCCTTTGAAATAAAGTTTAATGATGGTATAAAAATAGCATTTAAGAAAATATCAAATCAAACATTAAATTAATTTGGAATAATGAATGATATGCTTGAGGTGATTAGAAAAGTGACAAAAATAAATTTTTACCATTTCAGCGGTCACTGCCAAAGAAATTGGAATACAAAAGATATTACTAAAACCGTGGAGAGAATAATAATAATAAAAAGATTTAAAAGAGTGGTTTTGATAATAAATTGCTAAGATCGTGGAAGCAATAAAATTAGAAATAGAATTGAATATAAATTGATTTTTATAATAATAAACATTCATTATAGTTATAATTACCATATAAGATTTACATATATAAAAAAATGAATTAGTTTATTTTTTACTATTTTAAAATATAAAAAAATTAATCAAAATATTTACAAATATAGAAAAATATTATTTTCTATCTGTGACAAACATTAATCGATAATGATAGACAACTATCACACTAATAGACAGTAACATTTTGTTATATTTAAAAATAATTTCAATATTTTAACATTTAAAACGATATCTTTTTATTTTATTATATTTTAAACCAAAATGAATTGGTTTATTAATTGTGAATAAACATAAATAGAGGGGTACACTTGTAAGAAGATAAACAAAATAAAAATGAAAAATATATTAACAGAGTTATTTTAAAAAGTTTATGAAAATATAATCTTGAAACAATAGCATCATTCCTACCTTTTAAAATTATAATCCTATTCATATGCCCCATAAGGCCATAACACAACCAAAATGGGAGACCAACAAGAAAAACTATAGTTCATAATATAAGTACAAATTACTAATAAAACAAAAAAAAAAATAGTAGAGAGTTTATCTTTATTTTTATTTTTAAAATCATGTATTTAATTTCTAATTATCCCTACATTTTCACGTTTACCTTTTTTTCTAAGGTTGTTTTTTACATTTTTTTTATACGTATTATACCATTAATATTATCTTAAATATCATTTTTCTTAAATATTATATTTTATAAGTGGAAATAAAAAAGATTTACTCCAATTTTTAATAATGTGTTGGATTTTAAGTTTATTCTCCATCTATTTTGCACAAAAATATATGAGATTGAGCTAAAAATTCATAGTGTTAATTACATAAGAAAAGTACATATTTTGATGTGTACAAAAGCAAATAATTAGCTAATTCCATAAAATATAGCACAAAAGATTATATCTTCGAGTTTTAGTTGTCAAATATGGGCCATCACACCATGACAAAACAAAAAATATTGTCAACGTAACATAGATACATGATTTCAAAGAAAATGATGGTACATTATCATTCAAAACCAATTCAATAAGAAGGATTGATCAAGCTTGTTTTTTTAAGAAGGAACTTACCATGCTAAAAGAAGTTATTATATTATATGAATTGAACTAACATGTATAAATTGTTGTTATAGATTTTTTAGGGAATTTCTTATCTTATTATGTAGTTCGATTTTATGATTGACTTTGTTTTACATATATACGCAATTTTCTTACAATAAATTCTGATGGGACCCATGAAAAAAGTAATATGTTATGGCATGTTTGGATTGACTTGAAAAAAAAATTTTCAAAAAGTTCTTTTCATTCAAACACTTTTTGTGAAAATTGCTTAAAATTAAAACACTCATGTGTTTGGTTACATTTTTCCAAAAACGTTTTTTATTCACGAGTTTGTTTGGTTTGTTATACACTCAAAATATTTCTATTATTGTCATATTACTATTTAAAAAAATACTATTAAACACTATAAACGGATCGTCATTGAAATTGGTCATGGAGTTAGTTGCATAGATGTGGTTCTTGGAGGTGATCATCGGAGTTGGTCATCGAAGATAGTCGTTGGAGCTAGAGTTACTTGAGGTGGTTTGTTGCTAATTGGACATTTAAGGTGGTCTTTGTTGAAGTTGCCCGTCAGAGGTGGATTTCACCAAAGTTGGTCGTCGAGTGGAGTCATTAGAAGCATTAGAGGAAGTCAGAGTTGATTATTTTAACCACTAACTAGTAATAGTGCTACTGTAGCAAAATGAGTGGTTAAAATAACCCTTGCCTCATATTTTCTTTAACACACACCTCAAACGTTGAGTGTCCCACTCAACCCATGCATTATCAAGAGTAGAGAAAAATTGAAGAAAAAATATATTTTTATGGTTCCTAACTTTTGTATAGTTTCTAGTTTGTCCCTGGATTTAAAAATATTACTTTTTCTCCTTGTATTTAATTTCCATTTGATCCTTAGATTTTTAAAATGTTATAGTCATACCCTTGAGTTTAGAGTTTAATTTCCATTTAGTCTTTAAGTTTCAAAATATTACACTTTATATCCAACTTTTTTTTACCAATGTTCACTTTATGTCATTAATATTAACTTTAAGTTAATTAATTTAAATAATTATGATGTGAAATTTTTAACTAATTTTAACGGTAAAAAGATAGTTAAAATTAATTTAATTAATTTTTAGAAAACTAACATAAAATGTCCAAGGTGGACTTTAATGAAAGTTAAAAAAATTTGACACCTATAAATTCAAAATTCAAAAGCAAAAAGTGCAACATCGAGAAACCAAATGAAGGACCAAAGAAACTTTAAAAAATGCAACATTTTGAAAATTATAAGACCTAATAAAACTCACACTCAAAACTTAAGTACTATTTCTCAAAAATAAACACAACTTTTTGTTAACAAAAATCCAAAAATAAAATGTTATCAAAGAAGCTCCATCACATGCAAATTTGACCATAACCCAACCAAGTTCAAGCATTGATAATCTTTTGTTCAAATAATTTGAAACATAATGGGAAAAGAAAAAATAAAAAATAAAATCTAGTTCTTCAACATTGAGAAATTATTGAAAAACTTGAGACAATACATGTGTGAACTTATAATTTATAAAAGTATAAAAATAATATCATTGGAATAATAGAAAAGATATGGATTTTTTATTGCATTAGGGGAATGTCACCTTCAATGGTTCCATACCAAAAACTATTCCCCCCACCACCATAAAAAAGAAAAAAAGAAAAAGAAAACAAAAGAAAGGAAAAAAATAAAGTTACAATTCCAAAAATGCCCCTAGTTCACACTCTCTCATCTCCCAAAGAAAATTGAGGGTTCTCTCATCTTTACAGTGAATTTGCTGATCTTCCACTTCCAAATAACTTTCAAAAATTCAGTGGAAAAAGCACAAAAACAAAATTTAAAAAAGAAACAAAATACCTATGGAGATCTCTCCATGGCTGATTGAGAGTTTATATTCCAAGTGCAAGTGGAGATGGGTAGGAAACAAGTTTTATTATGATGAAACAAAATGAATTTTGAGCAACAACTTTGAAGAATATATATATATATCATGCAGTAGAAACCATGGTCCAGGGAAAAACATGGAAATGGCTCTGAAGTTGGAGTTTGGAATACTTTGATGCCTCTCAATGACGTTGATGACGATAATTGACCACACCAAGTTGGATCTATCAGCATCATCATTCTGGACCCGACCCCGACGAAATGCAACACAATAGTTTCGTGTAAAAGCAACGGATTCCCATGACCATCTGTAACTCTACTTTCTTTCTATCACAATCTAACAGAAACAAGTCAGGAAAAGGACGATGATGGCATGAAATATATAGTAAGATCAAAAACGTAAAAGGGGTGTAGATTTATATTTACAGGGATGTGGCCGTTACATGTTATTTGTGAAATATATTGTATTAGCAAGCAGCAGATGCGCATGTTCAAAGCTTTCGACGCTCTGATATGCGCCAAAACGTGCCTGGCAAGTGTGTTTCTTGAGTCCATTCATTTAAATATTAACCTACAATAATGACAATGCGGTCAAGAATCATTTAACAGCAGTATTGCAACGAATCTATGAACAAAGTATCATACAACCAATGAATATCTTGAACTACCAAGAAGATTTAGGAATAAGTTTACCTGATTGATGATTCTCAAGGTTTTCAGGACCCCTGCTAGTACATGGTCTATTCGTATTCGGTTGTACTGGTTGCTGATTCTGTAAAAGGTTAATAACGAATTCGTCAGTTCCAAATAACTTTAGAAATTCATGCTGAATTTGAATACAAAATCATGGTAACAGGCCAAAAAAAAAAAATACCTGTAGAGGCTGTGTCATATGAAACTGCATCTGGGTCGAGCTAAGAAACTGCTGATAAGAATCAGGAAAACCCAAAACTGAAGGTGGGGTTGTATTTTGTGTTCCTACTGAGTTAGCCATCGGATCCGGTTGATTATTTGCTGCTTGAGCTCGGGATGGATCATTACCAGGAACAGGAGGCATTGCAAAGGGAGGGAGAGGGAATCTCGGTCCCATATGAGCTGCTGCTGTGGCTCCAGCTTGCATTGGCAAGTTTGAACCAGCCAAGAGATTATGAAATTGCATCATTGGTCTGTTCATGCCCATTTCCATTCCCATGCCCATGCCCATCCCCATTCCCATCCCCATTGGTGGTGGCAAGTATTGCTGAACACCCGGGAACATCATCGGCATCATTCCACATCCCATCGACATCATCTGGGTTATAAAAAGTCATTGCTAGTGTTGTCAAGAAGCAGCACCGGTATCATGTTCAAGTGCTAAATATTGACAATAATGCTTTTACTAATATGCCTTGTTATATACGTTTATGCAGAGAATTCAAAATGAATATCTAACAATCCGAGATGTTTTTCGTCAATGGATCAAATGCAGCAGGCAGAATCGCAGAAAATGCGTTTAGTTCCCTATTCGCTCTAAGATTCCTCAACTGTTTTAATATGCTCGAAATAGAAAACTATTTCTGATTCGTACATTTCCTTCTACTATAGTTCAGTTTAGACTTAAAAGGGAACTATTTAGACTATTGTTAACTTAATTGGAATTCAAACCAAGTACCTGCACTTGTAACTGAAGCGTCTTCAAGTACTCGATTGCTTCATCCAACATCGAAGCCTTATCGGTCTGAAAATCAGTAAGGAACTCAACTGAGAAAGAGAGAGATTCAACTCAAAATCACATCCAAAGCTGAAAAACGTACCCTGTTGCATCGAGGGATAAGTTCCTGTAAAGCCTTCATCTTCTCGTTTATCCGGTCCCGACGTCTCTGCAAATAGATTTGCAATTATTCACTTCACATCCAAGAGGAAAATAACACCACCAAAAAAGAAATATGTGCTTGGTTACAAGCATACAATAATGTACTAATAAATTCAATGGCGTACCCTCTCCGAGAGGTTGTGAACCTCAGCAGCACGAGATCGTTTCGTCAATGTTGCCCCCCACAATTGTTTCTTCGGACCAGCAGATTCGTATTCAACATCCTAATGGAAAAGAACATAAGTAAATCACTCAACAATTGAAAAAAGAGGAAAAGGAAAACAAATCTGCAGAGCTTTCAATGGCCACTGTTCAACAAACCATTTCAAACAGTTTGATTTGATACAGTTTCTATTCCTTTAATTTCACATGTCACAGTCAGTTTTGGTTAATTAAAATACACAATTGATCCATAAGTTTAGGAAATTCTCAAACAAATCATAGTGTGTAACTAAATTGTGTAAAATACCATGACCTACCACTAAACTATTACATACTAAAGTTTCTTTACCTCGCTTTGACATTCGGTATCTTCGAGAGCTCTTCCTTTGCGCTTCCGGTCATCGACTGCTAGTTTCAGACAAGGGGGCTCGGCGCTGGCACTAGAGCCGCCAGGGGACGAAGTGACAGTCATTTCACAAGTCATCATTTCTTTCTCTCCGACGCCGCCGTCGCCGCCTACCGACACACCTCCGACTCTATCGCCACCACGAGCGATCTCGTACTGCACACCGCCGCCATTCACCACCTCCACAAGCTTCCTCCTTGCCATCTCCGAAGCCCTAGATTCCGGCCCCACAGACGGCGTGTCGCAAGAGTCAACCACCGTCGATTCCCTGACCATGACCTTTGAATTGGATGGCTCAGATTCAACTGTTGCCTTGTTCCTCGAGAACTGCACAGAGGGTTGCACTTCAGACCTCCGGCAGGGCGGAATCGGCGGCCGCGGCGTGAGAGTGAGCGTCGCCGTTGCAGACGGTCGGAGCTCAGGTTGAGGATTGGCGCAAAGAGGAGCGGTGATGGCGGGGAAGAGGAGGTCGGAGCAGAAATTATGATCCTCAACGAGTGGATAGTTGAGCCAAGAGGCCATTTCATCTTCTTGCATAAAAAGTTCATGAGGTTCCTCCAATTGAGACGACGGCCGGATCTCTCTTGTCGCTACCTGATCTTGCGGAATCGAAACGTCAAATTTGGACGGCGGAGATTTACGGAGCGACCTCTGGTTCTGGCTGTGCGTCACCACTTGGCCGTTCTGCCATAGCAGCTCCACCACGTCGTCATCCGGCCTACGAATTTCAAGCTCTCAGTCCACAAAACCAAATGAAAAATCAAAACCCAGAAGAGATTTCAACAAGAAAATATCCAAACAAAGCTTACAGAGACGATTTTCTCGGCCTGGTTAAATTAGAGAATGTTGGGAGAGAGAAGTCGTCGGCCATTTCAAAATCAGGAACGCAGTGGTTCATCCTCAATCTTCCGATCATCAATTACCTGGTGGAAACTAAAACCATAAGAGTTTCAAACTTCAATCTACTGAGAAGAAACCAAGTCAAGAACAGGAAGAAGAAGAAGAAGAAGAAGAAGAAAGAACCACTCACTGATAAAACATGAATCCGCCATGGACGGGCACCATGAAGTTAAGAGATTGGATGATAATCAAAACCAAACTCGTTGGCACAAGTCTGCTTCGAAGTGAGCACAACAATGGCGTCTGAAGAAAAATTGTGGATAGGAATGGAATCTCATGTAAAGTGGTTTTTGGGGAGATGGGTTATGATTGGTTGAGGTTGAGGAAGAAGGGGGAGAGGAACAAGGAAAGGGGAAGGCGGCTGGTCGTCCACCTCCAGCAGCAGCAATGGCGGAAGGACAGAGATAAGGAAGGCGTTTGTTTTGTGTTTTGTAGAAAATGGGAATAAAAGAGAAGTGAAGAACAAAACGAAATGGGATTTTGACGCCATGTATCTCTATCCAATGCCCTCCCTCTTTCCCGATGTTTTTTTCTCTCCTTTTTTTTTCCTTATTTTTCTTTCAACAATATGCCGTCCGACATTATAACTATATTCATTTGATCAAAAGTTACCTTTTATGTCGTATCATGTCAATTGAGTTAGGTTAACTAATGATTTTTTTAAAAAATTCTCGTTTTTTTAAGTAAATATATTTTTTTATTTTTATCTACTAAAATAATATAAAATACACTAAAGTTGAGTGTTGATTACATTTTTATGTTTAAAAGCTAACCATGTATTAATAAGAACCACCACTAGAAAATATAATAAGGTTTGTTCTCATTTATAATAGAGGACAACCATAAAAAGATTCATAACTTTATTGTCTTCCCATAATGAAAATCCACTCAAATCCAAAACTCCCCTCAATCAGCAGTCCCTCGAGCAAGGTTATGCACACAGAATCCCTCCATCGAAAAAAAATAATTGAATTCAAATTGTCTGCCAAAATTAAAATGTCATCAATGGTTTTGTTAATTTTCATGAGATCTACCCTTCTCTATTAAGGAACTTAATCACCTCAAGAACATCGCCTTCAACAATAATGCTTTCAGGTAAATCGATCATCTAGGAGCAGCAAAATCGAAGGTCCTCTCAATTAAATCTAGCCTCAAGGACTTATGTGTTTTGAAAAGAGAAAATTATCTTAAAACTTGTACACAGAAGAGATCCAAGAAAATCACGAACTATCCACCTAAGACCTCCCAAGTTGAGAGACTCACTCCACAATACTTTCATGTTCAACTTTACGACTGGGGAGGAGGTGGAACTCAACGATCCCGATTCACAAGACTCTTTCTCTACAAGCAAACAACATCCCCAAAGATCAAAACCCAAATAAAAAATATCAATTTTTCCTTTAACTTTCAAATAAAGATAAAAACTCACAATTTTTAAGTTTTGAAAGTTTCATTTTAGTCCTTGAAACTTCAAAAATGTTCCAAACAATATTATAGATTTAGAATACTTACATAATATCATCTATGACATCATTTATGTAAATTGATGTGTAAGAGTTGATTTGTAAATAATGTCAATATATATCTTGTGAGTTAAAAGTAATTAATAACAATGAATGATTGTGTTAACTTGTATATAGATGTAATAGGTTTAAATGATGCTATATATACTTATCAAATTTTTACCAAATTAGATCTCACGAGTCAAATTATATTCTTTGAGAACAAAAAAAAAAAATCTAGAGGAAAATTGTTAAACAATTTTAAAAAGTACATTTTTTTATTATTTATGATTTCACCCTTGGTTATTTTGATTTGTGTACTTTCAGGATGGTTTATTTTGGTCCCTCCATAAGAAAAGAAAAAAAAAAAAAAACTAATTTAGTTATTAATTACAAAATTAACATAAAATATAAACATATAGGGGAAATATTTTCTGAGTTGTAAAATCCTAACCTTCGTGTGAGCCTAGTATATTTATTTTCTGAGTTATTGTCATGCGCTTTAGGGGAAAAAAGGTTAACCTGAGGTCCCTTCTTATCAACCATTTAAAGCAAAATAGAATTCGAAATAGAAACCTTTGACTCAAGCCAAGGCTATCCCTCGAAATCTTAAATATTTTTATTGTATAAATAGGTAATCTAAAAATCTATGACAATTCCACCTCCAAAGCATAATTTAGGAAAAAAGTTTTTTTGAGTCATTTTAATTTAAATTTTTTTTATAAAAATTGTTCAAAATATACTTTAAACCTGTTTCAAAAAACTATTTTGAGTAGTTGTCAAATACTTTATTTTTTTTTCAAAATATTTTATTTTCAAATTTAAATACGAGAAAAATTAAATTAAACACCCTCTTGAATGTAAAGGGGCTAAAATGGACCTTTAATAAAAATATAATTAATTGCTATTTTTTATTTATTTTTCTACACACATGTAATGTTTTTTAGTTAAAAAAGAAGTTAAATTAATTATAAAAACCTCGTTAAACTTTGCACTTTGTTTTTAAAGTACACTTTTAAAAGTAGCAATGTTTTTCATGAACTTTTATGAATGTTTCAAAAATATCTTTGGGGTAGGAAATTTTTAAAATTTTGGATGAAATTTCAATATGAAATAATGTGGCAGTGGACTAGAAATAAAATTTAGACCACCACTTCGTTTAGGTCATCAGTACATAGTTTAAATCTCGAATTTTGTTAGAAATTTTAGACAAACAAATTTTAAAACTTTCATTGCAAACTTTTGTAAGCATCCTAAATATATTAATTTAGTAAATTAGTAAGCATGTTCATGGGAAAAAAAATAGAAATAGAGTTTCAGTGAACAATCTTTGAAAATCCTTTTGATTGCTCTAAATTTTCCTTGAGTTTTTTCTTCAATCTTTGAAGCAGATCACCACAAGAGTTTTCTCTATTATTCTCAAGTTTTAGATTGGAAGGTGGAGCCCAAATTGAGAGAGATTAAGAGTGAGGAATGGACTGGAGAGAATATTGAAGAGAATACAGATTTTTCTTCAAAATTTTGCTTTTGCATGCTCATTTAATCAAATTAAATCTTCTCTTTTATGTGACAAAAACATGCCAAATGAAAAACATCCATCAATTGCCATTTAATTTGGCACTAGCTTGGTGTATTTAGGTATAATAAAAGTGGGATACCCATTTTCATTTTTAATTTAATTTAAATTCCTTTGATTTGTTTATTTAATTTAAATTAAATTTTGATATAACTAATTTAATTTAAAAAATATTAAATTTGAATTTCCAAAATTTATAATTTAATCAATTTTAATCAAATAAACAAATATATAATTAATTAAACTATTTAATTAATTTAATATCAAATATCAAATTAATAAAACACCTAATCCAAACATGAATTCTTATTCATATTGGTTTAATATTTAAATCAAATTTAAATATTTTCAACTCTCCAAAATCATTTAATTCATTAATTAAACGTTAATTATATCGAATATAATAATCCAAACCTTAAACCGCATTTGAATATTTCAAATTCTCTCAACACACTATTCTAAGGTTTTATCCTTTTACGAGCTAGTAGAGAGATCTAATGGACCTGAAAATCATGAGCTCCAACGATTTGAGATTAATTGGCTAAACTCTTTAAACCGAGTTAATCAATATTCGTTGAAACACTCCACTATAGCTTAGTAGTTGTACTCTTCTCATTGTAGATATATTTCTGTACACTTATATCAACCATAATTAGTAAGTCGATCATTCATAGGTCGTTCGTATTTACAGCTAGTTAAAATTACCATTTTACCCTTGAAATACATCTTGCTTCTTAAGTCTCCACTGATCCTCTATCAAACAATTGGTTTATGGTCTTATCAATAAACCGAGTCCTTCTTAGTCATAGAGAGGGCGAGGCCCCTTTATTCAAGATCAAGAATTAGTATTTAAGGGAATAACCTATCTGTTAACCCTAAGACAAGTAAGAGTGAATTTCGTCTTGTAGTACTATGTTCTCAACTATCTATCCAGTTTTACCTCTAAATGAGAGTCTTACCGAGCAGAGATATTGAACCACTCTCACCTATGTAGATTAAAGGATAATCTCGAATAAACAGAAGTTCATAGTTAGCTCAGGATTGAGATCGAGTTACCTTAGGTAATCAAATTAAAATAGTCAGTTTTAACAGGAAATGGTCGTTATAAAGAAAAGTGACTATTTCATAGTCCGGTCTTATGCAAAAATCATTTGCATAGGATGCCCTCACTCACATGTCTCTACATGAATGACTTTTGGATCACATTGTTTGTATAAATGTACAAAGTGAGTCGCATCCATAGTGTCTCTAGGACAAGATACCCAATCCTATCCATATATTTATAGACCATTTGGGCTATATACTCAAATTGATCCTTCCTTTATGTCTCTACATAAAGTTTAAGTATTCATGTTATAGCCATGAGTTCGTTAATTTATTGGATTTAGGAATCTATGAATGCAATTTACATATTCAATAACAACTTTATTGAAATAATCTCAATAACATCTTTATTGTAAATAAGAACATGTCTAAAATTTACAAATTGTGAGTTTCAGCACAGTAAATAGATAGTGGCGGAGCCAAGAATTTTGTATAGGGGGCACTATTTAATTAAAAAACTATAAAAAAAAATGTAAACAAATAAATATATACATAGCTCGATAGATTAACTAGTTTATTACATATTACAACTATCTTCAATGAGTTTTCATGTTTTGAAATCAATCTAAATTTCTTGAATGGAAAAATATGATTCTGAGGCTGACAAAGATCTTATTGTAAGTATGCTTTACGAACTTGATCTTAAATATTATCATTATACTTAGAAATTTTAATTCTTAGATCAGGATTTGCTAGTAGTTCTCTAAATTGATTTTTATATAAGATCTATCAGAATTAGAGGTATTTTTTTAAGATGATAACTTAATGGTCTCTATTGTTAATTTTCTTCTAAAATATCTATTCATATTGATATAGATTAACTCTACAAAAGTATTATCAATAAAAGTATTATGATGCATTACATAGATTTAAAAATATGAAAATTAAAAAGACCGAAAAAATTTTGAAACCTACTCGTGAATGATATGATACACATATCCTGATGAGTAAAAAGAAAATTATCTTTATCTTTAACTCTAGAATTAATTAAAATAAATATATACTAAGTAATACAAATCTAAAAATTAGGTAAAAAAAAAAAAAAGTTAAGATACATTTTCAATAAAATGTTGTTGAGACTTAGAGTGAAAATTTAGGTTAAAAAAATATCTATAATAAAAAAAAATTGTTGCTGGTTTTTTAATATTTGTTGAGATGACTGCTAGAAAATTGAAGTATAGAGTTGCTGTTTTTTTATTTTTTTAAAGAAAACCTAAATTATTTTTTATTATTGTCATATTTTTTTAAAGAAAATTTAAAGTTATTTTTTGTAATATCATAAATTCTTACGAATGGACTTGAACCCACGACCTGCACAATTTGTGTATGCATCTATTTTTGGTACACCATTTCTAGATATTAAGAAAAATATTAGTCTTTTATATATTTATTGTTAAATATTACTTAAATTTTATATTAAAAATGCAAAATACGATAAGTTGAGAGGGGGACACGTGCCCCCTAGCCCTTATGTATTTCCACCAGTGTATATATATTTGTTATTGTTGCAACTGCTCCTTAGTTATAATTATTTTAAAATGAAACCATTTATTAATTTGTAATTATAATTAATTAATTAATTTAAAGAAAATTATTTAAAATAACAAAACTGTTAAAAATATTTATAAATAATAACAAAATATTACAGTGATAAACCACGGTAAACCGTGATAGATTAGGACACAAATAAACATAGATAATAGTTTATTGCGACCTATCGCAGATACACGGTAAAGTTTTGCTATATGTGTACATATTTTTGTTCATTTTCTTATATTTGAAAACAACATTTAATTTAATTAATATTCTTATTTACATTATTTTAATATATTTACCTCCATAAAATAATCCGTCAAATAGTTTAACAAACACATATACAATTATTTATTCATTATAATTGAATATTTAGTTAATTTTAATTCATTATAATTCGATATTATCGATTTTAAATTTAATTTAAGTTAGTTAATTTATAATTAAAACCATATAAAGAAATATATTTTGAACATCATATGAACAAGAAGATGGGGTAATCAAAGTTAATTCATAAAATAATTAATGGATTATAAATGATCAATTAGTAATTAATTATAATCATTGAAAATTTTATTTTTTTATTGGCTTAATTTAACTAATCATAATTAACAAATTAAAAATAGTTGACATATTGTTAATTAATTAATAAATAACTTCAATAGATAAGTAATTGGACGACTCATTCAATAAACTTTAATTGTACACTTGAATTACAATATATTATTTTAATAAATTATTATTTATTTATTATAATTTAATAACCATTTATTTAAATTAATATATAAAATAGTTAATCAATGAATTAATTATATTTAAAATAAAAGGCAAAGAAAGGAAAGAGAAAAATCATTTTTTGTAAACAAAGGTATCAAAAACTCTTAGCATCGACAATTCCCTTGTATCAAATAGCAATAGTTGCTAGAATATTTGATACTAAAATATGTTTATAATGTTTAACAAGATCAATATATTAAACGTCCGCCAACATGTCATTATTTTTTATATATATAATTTGATTACGACATCTACATAAAAATGATTTTAACATTTTTATTGTATCACAAAAAGATTATTGAAAGATAATGAAAATATCTTAGTAATAATAATAAAAGCACTAATGTCATGAGAATGAAATATTTATATTTTTATAATTTGATGAAGCTTTTATGATCTTTATATTACAAATAAGGTTAAGACATCCATATTTAAAATCTTCAACAAAACATACCATATAATGAGACCAAAAAGATTAAAATCATATTTCATTTCTTGTTCTCGGCTCATATGGTAGTTGTATCGTCACATCATGGATGTTTCTGTTTGGCAGTGATTTTCCAACTATTTATAACATTTAATTATAAGAAGTTTGAGGTGTCTTTTAAATGCCTTATTTTATTTTATTTTCAATTTGATTTTATTAAATATCTTCGCAAAGATATTTTGTATAATTCATAATTTCAACGGTTCAAGAGTGAAAAATCAAAATGAGCATACTTCAATTAACATACTATTTGTATTATCGACTTTGAGATTAGAGGTTCGATTTCCACGCTTATGTTGTCAAAAAAAAAAAAAAAAAAAAATCACACTTGTAACTAGGAAGAAAATAAAAAGTATAACTATGTCTGGATGGATCACCTTTATTTAATCTAATATAAAATATAAAAGACCATTTTATAAGTCTATGTCGTAGTTATTATGAATTTATATAGATAACAAGTAATTCTTCAACTCTTCTTAACTCAAATCTATTCCTGATTTATAAGATTAATAAACTCAAACACACAAACATGAGTATGATTTAGGTAAAAAGGACATTTTAGTCCCTAAACATTATTTTTGTAATAATTAGTTTTTGTATTTTCAAACTTTTAACAATTTAGATGCATTTGATAACCATTTGGTTTTTTATTTTAGTTTTTGAAAGTTAAGTTTATAAACACTTTTCCATCTTTAAATTTCTTATTTTGATATCTACTTTTTACTCATGTTTTCAAAAACCAAATCAAAATTTTAAAAACTTGTTTTTGTTTTTTGAATTTGGCTAAGAATTCAAACTTAAGATTGATACAAACTATAGTAAGAAAATAAGAGGAAATAAATTTGATTTTTAAAAATAAAAAACCAAAAGGCAAATAGTTACTAAATGGGGCCTTAATTTCCATACTTTAAACTTTTATACTTATTTAATTCCTATTGTTGAATTTTTTTTACAAAAATTTATTGTGGGAGATGATCATTTAACCTGTTCGGTAAATCTTATTATTTGTTACTTTATGTAAATTCACTTTTCAATTTACTATAAGCTCGTTTGGATCATAGAATTTGGAAGTTAAATATGCATGCTCATGTAGTTAAATAATTACTTAATTAAATACAAGAGACCAATTATGGTAGTTGTCAAATAAATTTTGCATTAGTAATCAATAAAAATAAAAATAAATAAATACTTTTATATTAAACCTTTATTAAACATAATCAATTAATTTAAATTAATTACTAAAATAACTAAATTATTATAAATTAATTAGGATATTGATAATCATCAAAATAATAATAATAATTTATATTAAATAGTTAAGATAACATAAAATATTAATGGTATAGATATTAGTTGAAGTTTATTAAGTTAATTAATATATTTATATTTAGTAATTAATTAAAATTAATCATAATGAGTAATTGATATTAATTTATTAATTAAGTAAGCTATACTGATCATCTCCTAGGCATAAAAATATCACAGTTTTGCAGGATATTAAAAAACTCATGTCATATGGGTTTTGAAGTTGAATAATAATATCTAGATTTTAAAAATTAAAATTATATAAAACAAACAAATATATGTCTGAAATCCCGTGGAAAATGTGTGAAATAAGTAAGTCCTTAGTTTAAAATCAGATCTCTTGATTTGAGATTTTTCAATAATTACAGATATCAAAGATCAAATTTTTGACTAATATGGAAGAAGTTTAAGTTAATTATCGTTAAATTAAGTCTATTTAAATTCTAATTTTGAGATTGATTGTTAATATTTTATACCAATTCAGCCACTGCGGGACCAGGCCTTCCCCTAGTTGCTTTGTTGGTTTTGAGGGCTATAGAGTTTTATTTTTATTTTTTATTGTTTATTTATTTTGAAGAGGCTGTAGTTGGTTATATATTGGATATATATATTAGGAAATTCTTCTTGGATTTTATTACAATGTCACTTACATTGAAAAATCAAAATGGATTTTATATGTGGAAAAAAAATCTGCACTTAAAACATTCAAATTGAGTTTTATATGTAGCTTCAAAATGAATTGGTCCTGGTCAGTGGATGTATGTGAGATAAATAAGTCTGTCTTTTCACTAATCTTTGGTATCATTTCTTTTCTTCTGCATCTTTTGTAGCTTTTAAATTTCAAATTTGGTTCAATAATAGGTGTCTTAGATTTGCACTCAAAGGTCATCCCATCTAAAGATGTCCAATTTTTCTAAGGGAATAGATCCCGTGGGCCCCACTCCGTGCGAGAAATGGAGGAGGGAGTGGGGGAAAAGCTCCCCGTGAGCTAAACAGGGACGAAGATGGGAATGGGGAATGCATTCCCCGTTCCCGTCCCTGGCCCCAGTCCCGCCCCATTCCCGTTCCCACCCCGATCAACTTTTATATATTTATTTAGTAGAGTTATCTAATTATTATAGTTCAAAAAATTTTTTGTGTATTTTATATTTTTAAAAATTATTATTTTTTTATATAAATATTATATTTAAATTTCAAATTTGATTATTTATGGAAAGATAATGAATTAATGTATTAATTTGAATGTTTAATTTAAGATTATATATGTGAATAATTGATTAATTTATTCTTTCTACTAAAAATTATAATTATAGTTTTTTTAAACCAAAAATTTGGAGTAATTTATCTTAAAATTCAAATTGTCATATAAAACTAACAATAATAAAAACAATTTAGTGATAAAGTTAATTATTTAATTAAAACTTGTCCATATTAGTGATTTAAATTAATTGACATTTTACAAAAAACAAAAAAGTAATAGGGAAAAATTCCCCGGGGAGAACTCGATCCTGCAAATTCCCCACGGAGAATCCCGCCCCGATTCCTGGAATTTATACGGGGATGGAGAATGAAATGGGGAGCGGGGACAGCGATGGAAATGGCATCTCCGGCCCCGTCCCACCCCGTGGACATCTTTAATCTCGCCATTTTTTCTTTTGGGGATTGGGCTGGGGGTTGGAATTCCCATTCAAGGGATTCAGTTCCACAGGAAATTCTATTTCTATTATTTTATATTTTTATATTTAAATTAACTAAATTTAGTATTTATGTTGAAATTGTAAATTTAATATAAAAAGTAGCATTTTTACTGCATAATTAAAAATAGAAAAAAAGTTAAACTAAAACAGTAGTTTAAGATACTGTTTTAGTAGTTTATATATTTGATATCAAATTGAATCATCCGTAGCAAATTTTTGTGGGCGGGAGGCGAGAATCAAGGACGGGGATTGGGCGGTCCCATCCTATCCTCGACCCAATCCCAATCCATTCTCGATTGAGAACTTGATTTAAATCCTGGTTTGACCTCTATACCTGATCAAATCGAGGATTTCTTACCTCGATCGGGTAGGAAAACCATGGAGACCCAATTCTGCGAAAATTTTTTGTCATCCCTACAAAATAAGTTTATTTCTCTAAGTAAATCGATGACATATTTTTTATACACAAAAATTTATTTTTCAAATTCTGCAAATTGTCATTTTTACGAAGTTGATTAAAAGGTCTATATGATAAAAAAAAAATTAAAAGATTAACGATCTATTAGACACAAATTAAAAATTCGCTACTTATTAACCATGAACTTAGAAATGTAAGAATTTATTAGACACTATTTGAAAGTTGAATTTAATCTATTAATTTTGATTGTGCTTTTACTCTACTAATTTTGTTTTATTAAATTGCTAATCAACTTGACTTGATGTGAGTGATTAGACTTATCTTTAATTAATCTATTAATTTAATAGTAATAACTTACTTTTCAAAATCAAATCGTACTAGATTCATATTTAAATGGAACCATTAGAAAAAGGTACGGATGATCATCATACTTTATATAATACAATATTAACTAACATCATAATCTTAGAGAATCTAGTATTTAATTTTTAAAACTAAACTTCAAGTGAAAGATTTGAAACTTAGATAAAAAAAAAAAAAAAAAAATCATTTTGTTGACTTTCATCAACATAATTAGAGATGTTCAAGTTTTCTACGGGGACGGATCCCATAAGACTCGTCCCAAATGGGGCAGAGATTCCTCGATTAGGCATTGAAAGGAGGGAGGGAGTACGGAAAAAAATTTCTCAAACGAGGAATAGGGGTATTCATGGTTTGAGTTGGGTTGAAAAACTTTTTAGACTTCTTCAATCTAAATAACCTTTATTAAAAAATGAACCAAACCATGAAGTATTTGGGTTGGGTTGGTTCTAGTTAATTGGGCAATTTATTTAAAATTTTGTTATAAAAAGAAGCAAAACGTAAATATGTAAAAATCTAATTTAATTATTTTCATATATTAAATTAAGATTAGCAACTCAATTTCAATTTATATAGTAAAAATTTTCTTTCTAAAGTGCAAAGAAACTATTTTTGTTCAAGAATAAATTATTCAAAAAAACAAAGGAATTAAATAAGATTAAAATCAATATATATATAAATAATTGTATAAGTAACAAAAAATATATTTTTTAAAGTTAATAATAAATTCGGGTTGATTGGGTTTGACTTGGGTTATATTAGGTAAAGCCATGAACCAATCCAACCCATAAAATTTTCATTTATTTAAACTCAACCCATCCCAAATGAGTTGATAATCCAACCCAAACCGCACAGGTTGAGTTGGATTGATCGATTTTTTTGGATCATTAGGTTTTTTGAACACCCCCTAACGGGGAATGCATTCCTCATTCCCGTTTTCATCCCTGCCCCGTTCCCCGTCCCCATTAGCCTCTACTTATTTATTTAGTATAATTAGTTAATGGTATGTTATTGTTATTATTATTATATAAGCATTACATTTAAATTTCAAATTTGATTGTTTATTGGTCAAGATAATGAATATGTTTAAATTGAATATTTACCTTTAGATTATATATATATATGAATAATTTGATTTATATTTATTTCTTTGTACTAAAAAAGTGATTAGTTTTTTAGACCAAAATTTGAGTAATTTATCTTTAAATTTTAATTGTCATGTAAAACTAACCCTAATAAATAATTTAGTGATAGAGTTAATTATTTATTTAAAAATTATCCACATTAGTGATTTAAATTAATTTTTTTCTTAAAAAAAAAGACTAACGGGGAAAATTTTTCCACAAAAAATCTCGATCCCCATGGAGAATTTCACAGAGATGGAGAATGAAATGGGAACTAGGATGGGAACAAGAAATGACATCCCGTACCCCGTCTGTGGACATCTCTGAACATAACCATCATCTATATTAATCGTAAATTCAACCTCTTCTTTTTTCTTTTCTTTTCTTTTGATAAATAAGCTCTTAATTATTATATTTATAAAAAGAACTGTTTTTAAATAAATAAAAATAAATCAAAATATTTATAAATATAACAAAAATTTACTGTATAATAGACTATTATTTATATCTATCTGTGTCATGATAGATATAGATAGTAGTCTATCACGGTCTATCATAGATAGACGATGATATTTTGCTATTATTTATAAATATTTTCGATAGTTTTATCCTATGAAGCATAGAATGTGAGTTAAAGAATCAGTATCAGACATGTATCGGATACCGATACTTCCAGATACGTATCTGACACGCGATTTGACGTATCTATATTTTCAGATACTTTCCAGATACGTATCTGACATGCGATTTGACGTATCTATTTCTATACATACTTTTTTTTAAAAGAAAAAAGACAAGTAACTTATATAATATTTCCCAATCTAAAATTAGACAACCTATTTAAAAAGCTCACTACTCGAGTCCAAAACTAAAAGAAAAATAAATAAATAACGAACCAAACCAGAGACTAGAATCATCTAATCTTCATCTTCACATTTGAGTCCCTACAAAGTCCACCAAAATATAAATCATTTAGATGTCTTCAACAATAAGTTCTTCATTTATCTTCATACTTCTCTCTCTAATATTTTCTTCTTCTTCTTTGCAATATGAGTCACTTTTCTATTGTATTTTATTAACTATTGTACTTCAACATCTTTTTTTTGTATTGTATTTCAGTGTTTGTATTCTATTTTGTGTTATTGTTATTAATTTGTATGCTAAATTTATATATATTCTAGATTTTTTTTAAAGAAAAAAATGTATCTTCAACGTATCAGTATCCTCGTTTTTTAGAAATATATATATTAAAAAAAATATAAAAAAATGACGTATCCTCGTATCTTAGTTTTTTTTAGAGATTAACGAATCGACATATCCGATCGTATCCGTATCATGTAGTCGTATTTGTATCTGTGCTTCATAGGTTTTATCATTTAAATTGATTTTTTTTATATATAAAATATATTTAGTGCACATAAATTCAATAAAGAATAATGTGTTCAAAAATGGGGAAAAAAACGAATAAAGAATGTAAAAGGTGGTTATAAGTTGGATCCCTTTAGGAGACAATAATCTGAAAATTCAATTGGAAGTATCGAGGCACATACATCTCACCTTAATGGCAGTGAATAGGTTTTTATTATTTTTTTAGTTTTAATTTTTTTTTCAATTCTCTTTTTAGTTTTATGGAATTTATATTTGTTATTATGTTTTCCAATTTCCAAAAAAACACTTAAATTTTTAGACAAATTCTAAAAATATAAACAATATCTTAAAACAATATTTTTTAGCTTTCAAAATTTAGTTTATTTTTTTTAAAAAAAAATTGATAACAAAATCAAGAAATTTATAAATGCAAAATCATGTCTATAAATTTAATTTTCAAAAATAAAAAATCAAACAGTATGTCAACCTTTTTAATCATACAATATTGCAAAAATAAAGGACAAAATGTCCTCCTCTAGCTCTCTTCCTCTTTCTAATGGAGATAAGCAAATAAAATGGATTTACATAATTGTCGTTTGTATAGATTTTATTAATATTTCTTATAAGTAATTACAATTCTAACTTGTAAAGTTTAATTTAATTTAATCCTAATTTAAGATTGTCTTCTCTAAACCTAAATTCATATCACTAGTTAACGTAGATATGATTCAACTAACATATAATATATATAATTTTTTGGTTGGTTAGAAGTTTGAATCTCCCACCATGCATACGGTTGAACTCAAACGAGAAAAAAAATGTACATCCTAATTACACTAAAATAAACGTGATTATTGGTTAAATTGTGGTGCATTTTAAATTACTTCTAAAACTAGACAAGTGAGTATAATTTACATAAAAAATATAGTAAAAAGAATCAAATTGAAATATATATATATATAGATATATAAAAGACAATAAGTTCAAAGTTAGAATGCGAGTATAGTCCAGTTAACATACGAATGGATTAGTAATTATGAGATTGATATATACATATATAAAAGATAATAAGTTCAAAGTTAGAATGCGAGTATAGCAATTGACATACGAATGGATTAGTAATTATAAGATTTGTGATTAGAAAATCTTTCTACTCCAATTATATTAAAAAAAAAAAAAAAAATCAAAGTGAGAATAAGACTTGAAAAAGATAAGCTAAAAATGAATCTATTATTAATTAACTCCTAAAAAATTGCCTCTAAAACTTGTAAAAGTTTCAATTTTTGTCTTGTAAAGCATTAATTATGTTTCTACTTAATTAGTCACTATCACTTTAACATCATTCTGAAAGTGTTTATATATATATTTTGCTAACATGATGTGATAAAAATCTTAATAGATAATGGAAATGGACATGTGCTAATGTGATAATCATATTAATTGAGGTAATGATATAAACTAATTAAATAGAAACAAAATTGAAAGTTCAATTAACTAAATAAAATATTCAAATTTGATGAATTAATTTTATAGTGCAAACCCTTCATAATTTGTTATAGTGAAAAGAAAAACGAAAGAAAATGGAAGCCATTGTCCTTTTCAACTATATAAGAAAAGGAAAGGTAAAAAATCCTAAAAGCAAGAGATTTGAATGTTAGATTAGGCCAATTTCCACAACAAAAAAAGATTATGGAGTGTGATTTTTGTTTCTTTTTATGCGCCCATTCCTCATTTCTTTTTCCAAGTGTTCATTTCTATAACGGTCCAAGTTCAAGATTCAAATTTTTAATTTAAAATTTGATGGCTCTGACATCTTCCTACATCTTCGATAATATGACAAACACATCATTTTTAATTATTTGTCTTCAACTACTTCTAAGAGTGAATGCTATTCTTACTAACCAACACGAATAGTTTGTCTCCACTCACATGCTTCTTGAGAAATTTTTCAAAAGGGATCCAACATAGTGCTGCTCTAAGGAAAATACACTTAATATTGAGGAATAAAAAAAAGGTGTACCTCATTATTGGTATAAGTATAGTAATAACTTTCAATTTTTTAAGCTTATTTGTACTATGTTTTTGTAGTTTTAGATTGGGTCTTCTCATTCTAACATGGTCTCGGTTCGTTAATATCTATTTCTTTGAACACGGTATTACGAATTCTCATTCTCTATGTAAATTATTTCATCTTTTAAAGAAAATTTAAAATTTTCTTTAATTGAGCTGTTTCAAATTAAAATTTTAAATTCCATAAAATAGAAGCAAACTTCAATAAGTAGTAGTGTTAATACTTAATACCTTTAGTTAATAAATTATTTTTTTTAAGACTAGTTTCTCTCATTAATACCGATTCTTCTTCTAATTAGATTGGATGTATTTTTAGTCAGTGTTGATATCAAAATTTGGATAGGAGAAACACACTAACTTTTACGTGACACTAGACAATGAATTTATTTGAAAGGGAGAAAAACGCCTACAAGAAAACTTACCCACTGGTGTCGTGCTTGCACATGCGCTTCAATGCTTAAATCAGTAAGTGAAAGAGTGTGAAAATTTGGGAGTTTGAGATAGGATTCAAGTTACCTCAAATGAAACTATAATGATGTATTTATAGAGAAGGTCAACCTAGGTCTTCTCCTGTTCCTTTTCAGAATTTGGTTATTTCATAATCTCATTAGATTTTTATGTGAGATTTTTGGGTTTCAGGGCATCTGACATGAACTGTACGAAAGTTAGGCTCTTCGACCTTGGCCTTGGAGGTCGAGAGGGAAGTTGGGCTGAATGCCCAACCTAGACCCATTAGGCCAACTAGCCTCCTTGGCCTCGAGGGGAAGTTGGGCTGAATGCCCAACCTAGGCCCATTGGACCAATTAAGCTCCTCGACCTCGGAGCTGAGGGTGAGGAGGTGGGGCCAACCTCACCCCACAAGGAGTTGGGCTCAAAGGTCCAACTCCCTTCCCTTTACCCACCATGATTACGTCTTTAGTACTGATTCGATTTTTTCCCCCTAATTGATTAGATTTATCATCTTGGTGCAAAATCATCCATAACAGTTAGGTTTTGACATTTTGTTGTTTAGTATGTGTGTCTCTTCATGCACTTGATTTGTTATTATGGTTTCATTTTCTCTCTGATTAGAGTAATTCCAGATTTTCGTTCAAACAATTTAGTTTCATTTGATAACTATCTGATTTTTTGTTTCTTGTTTTTGAAATTATGCTTATTTTCTCAAAATTCCTTAATCATGTAATTTTCTCTCTAATTAAACATATAAATTCTTGGATTTTTTTTTAAAAAAAATCAAGTTTTTAAAAACTACATTTTGGCCCCGTTTGGTAACCATATCGGATTTTATTTTTAGTTTTTGAAAATTAAGTCTATTTCCTCCTCTTTTCTTACAATGATTTGCATCTTTCTTGAGTACATAATAATTGAATTTTTAGTCAAATTCCATAAACAAAAATAAAATTTTAAAAGCTACTTTTTTAAGTTTTTAACATTTGGCTTGGTTTTTTAAACCATGTGTAAAAAATAGATAACAAGAAGAAATTTAGAGGTGGATAGGCTTAATTTTAAAAAACAAAAAAAAAAAAAAAATCAAATGATTATCAAATGGGACCTAGTTTTTAAAACTTGATTTGAAATTTGAAAACATTCATACACTGTGGACAACAAAACAAAGAACCCAATAAATGAAAGTAGTGTAAAATTTATTTTCTTAATTTAAAAAAACTAAGGTCCCCTTTAGTAATTATTAGTTTTTAGTTTAAAATTTTAAAAATTAAAACATTCCTTCTACCTCTAAAATTTCTGCTTTGTTATCTACTTCTTATCATTGTTTTAAAAAACCAAACCATAATTTGAAAACTAAAAAAATAGTTTTTAAAAACATGTTTTTATTTTAGAATTTGACTATGAATTCAACTCTTGTACCTAAGAAAAATATAAATAATTGTAAAAAATTATAAACAAAAAATATCGTTATGAAACGAGGTCTAAATTAGTTATGAAAGGGGTGCTAAATATTCAATTTGTTTATTAAATTTTATAGACCATACAAAAGTTAAAAATTAAAATTGCCCAATTTTCAAATATTGTACTTTTTCTTAAATACTAAGAGAGGGAGTGAATAAGAATAGGAGAAACAAGTCTAAAGAAAGTGATTTCTAGGTCATTGTTTTTAGTGTTTTTAGTGATCTAGCTAAGCCACTTATCTTTTTAAAGGCATCTTGAGTAGTCTCAAAGGAGGAAGAAACATTTTGTTCTGATTTGAATTGGAAGGTGGAACCAAATGGTTTTATATAAAGTAGAAATAGTAATTATTATAAAGAATCAGATTCCATTTTTCTCTAGTTGAAAACACCCACAAAAAAGAGACATCCTAGGAGAATAGAACAAGAAAAACAAAAGTTAATGTGAAGTACATAAGTTAGAAGTTGACATTTTTTTAAAGGAAAAAAAGATGATTCAAAAGGACAAAAAAAAAAAAAAAACGTGACGATTATTTATTTATTTTTACATCTTTGTCTATAGAACAATGATTAAGTGCAAGCTACATCAATTCAGGTACTTCACTTCTCTTTATCACACAATTTTTTTTTAAAAAAATAAAAAATAAAAAAATTATCACGTGATAGTTTAGATAGATATAACCCAATCATATCTGATTTTTTTAATACACATTAATTTTGACTTTGATTATTCTATCAAATAATATTATATTATGTTTATTAGAGTAAAAGCAACTAGGGGCACCTTTGGTATATTTGATAAAAATTGTGTATAGATTATTTTTTTTTAAATAATATTGTTTTGGATAAATCATGTCAACATGGCCATTAATTATTTTAAGATAATACTAAATTTTTATATACCTTTTAAATTGTGATATATAAAGTCCAAATTTGTTAACAAGAACTAATATTTTATTAAAATAATTGTTTTATGAATAATTTGGACATGGACACCCCACGTTGGAAAGTACATTTTATCATGGGTTGGCTGGATTTTATAGATAAACAAATTGGTTCTCATAAGTCAAACAACATATATGTCCATGTGTTTAAATATGGTAACATTTGGTTTTTTATTTTTAGTTTTTCTAATGCAATACTTGAGGATCAATCATTTTTCTTTACGATTTGTTTTAACCATGACTTGAATGAGCATTTTTAAAAATTTAAGTAAAATTGAGAAATCTAACCGATTAAAAACTTGCGAGAATTACCAAAAGATTTAAAGTTTTCCTGGGTATATTTTTGTCTTACTTTTTTTTTTCATGAATTTGGTTTTTATATGTATGAGTGTTTAGACTAGCTTATGCGCACCTCGATTAATCTTATGAGACAATTTGTGTGACGGTACAACATTTGACTATGAAGGAAATTCGTAGAATATTAAATGTTAGATAGGTGACCATAATTGATTGAACCCATGACTTCTTAACTCTTCATTAAGGTCATATCTCCTATTTATCATTAGGTCAACCTATGATTATTCTTTTTGTGGAATTAATTGATCCTAAAATTTTCTCTTAACCCATCTTTTTTTTATATCTTCTAAAACCACCCAGAGCTTTCTAGTGTTTTATAAGTAAATTATTTTGAAGATTATTATTATTTTTTTTATGTTTGCAAAGACTTGGAAAAACAATTATTTTCATTCAAACACTTTTGGTACAAACTCTTTAAAATAAAAACACCTATGTGTTTGTGTTTTTATATTCAAGCTAGTTTGTTTCCATTTGATATATATACTAAAAATATTTTAGTTGATATTGAATTACTATAAATGATGATTATTAAATCCATGAATTAATAATTTAAAAATATTTGCATTGCCCAAGTATTTTATTTTATTTTATTTATTTATTTTTTTTAAATATGATCGATCTAATTGGTCATTAGAATTAGGAGTTGATTGTTGGAGATAATTGATGCAGTTGATCACTAAAATTGACCGTCAGAGGTGGTCATTGTTGGAGTTTAGTGTCCGAAGAGTTCGTCGAAGTTGATCACCGATGGTTATTGCTATTGGGGCTGGTGTGGTGGTTGCTAGAGTTTGGTCGTCAGAGTTGGCTGCCGGAGTTGGTCATCGGTCTGACTGTTGATGTTGATCGTTAGAGGAAGTGGTGTTCGTTGTCAAATGTGGTTGTCGGAATTGTCGTGATGGTCGTCAGAAGTTTCATTGAAGTACGTTTAGTCGCTGGAGGGTTGTGGTAGCCGACGACAACCATGGTGGAAGTGAGTTAGAGGGCTAGTAATGATATTTTGGTAACTTTATATGTTATATCAATTAAGGAGAGATTAACCACTAAAAGCTAAAAAATAATCCAATTTTTAAAAGTTGATTTCAAGCGTTTTCTCTAAAACTATTTATTTCAAAAACTCATTTCTTCAAAAGTTATTTTGAACGGTTGTTAAACAATCTAATTTTACTCTTTTTTTTTAAATAAATATTTGAAGAGTCAAACCAAACACACCATAATAAAACCTCGATGGTAGAAATGGTTGCTTTTAAGTTTCCACCTTAAACAATGTTTAATTTTTTAGGTATGGCTAAGGGGCAATCTTGGTATACTCTCTTAAAATTTGTTTTCTAAATGAATTGAATTGATACTATTTTTATTGTTTTTATTTTTATCTAGAATAAATTATATTTCAAAACTTAATAATTGTGTTTATTTGATTTTTAAATTATAAAATTGCAGTTAACATCCATGACTTTCAACGTTGTATCAATGTGTCCTACCCATTCAAACATGAATAAGAAAAATTAATTAACTTAACAAGTAATGATTTGCCATGAAATACAAAAGAATAGACTAAATCAAATGAAATAACTGATTCAGAACAATATTTTAAACAATTATAATTTATAATAGTTAGTTAAATTATAAATTTAGTCTATAAATTTATTTAGTGATATCTATTTAGTTTCTATTTTTTAATAAAAAAATTCACTTTCTTAAACATTTCCTTCTGATTTTAATAGGTGTTTTATATTCACTTAGACTTCATTTGATAATCATTTGATTTTTCCAAATTAAACCTACACACTATTTTCAACTATTGGTTTCAATATTTTGTTGTTCACATTTAAGAGCATTTTCAAAATCCAAACAAAAATTTGAAAACCCCAAAAATAGTTTTTAGAAACTTGTTTTTATTTTTTAATATTTGGTTAAAAATTCTAATATTTATATAGAAAATATGAAGTGATTATTTAAAAATGGTGAGAAAACAATATAATTTTGAAAAACTAAATAAAAAAAAATAAAATAGTTATCAAATGAGTATTAAACATTATATTACAAAAATATATTCATTGAAATATTGATACTTCATACTAATTAGACTAATGAAAGGATAATTAGATAGGACATGATATGAGTAAAAAAAATTATATGGATAAAGGTAAATTACATTTAAAATTTTTCTAGCTAGCTTCTTATTTTTTTTTTCTTAATATTTCGTCGCGTCAAATTATAATATATTAATCAAATCAAATTAGGACTTTGATATTAATATTAGTGAAAGAAAATTAAAATAAAATTAGAAAATTAAGACTTTAATTAGAAGTGTTAGAATCATATGAGTTTAGATATGTAGACAGGTTGTATCATTTGTTTATTTATTTATTCTCTTTTTAAGGGGCGATTGGTAAGAGAGAATTTTTTAATAAAACCATAAAGTATTAATGAAAGTACCAAATTTAAAAAAGTGAAGTACGAAAAATAAAATAAAATAAATAATCAAATGTGTTTAATATTTAAATCCGCTAATCATAAGGATTATTAACTGTTATTTAAAAATTATAGATTGAGAATGCCACGTGATTTGTTCAAATGGAAAAAGACAATTAACGGTAAACCGTTGCTAAAGGGTTTAATTAACAACCAATAAACACAGCGCCACGTCATCAAAATGAAAATAAATACGAAAAGAAAAAGGCTAAAAAGCACTCCGCCTTATCCCAAGTCATTTATAGGCGCGTATGAACACGCGTCATTTACAAGTGCGTATTAACACGCGCCAATTATGGGGACAAGGAACTATTTACCTAACAAGTAACTAATTTGAGTGGACCAAAATAGATAAAATATTTAAATTTTAATTAAATAGATAGTTCTTTTTATATAAAAAAATTATAGGTAATTGGTGGCCACAAAAGTTAGGACTATAAGTAGACAAAATAGATAAGCTTATACCCTATCACCTTCAAATATGACATCGCACTTATTACAATAATCAATGAGTACTCTACAAAAGGTTGTGGGGGGTGTTTAGTTACTTTATTCGGAAAATTTATATTAATATTGTAGTTTTCAAAACTAATTAGAAAAATACTATAGTTTAAAAACTATTTAGAAAAATATTATAGTTATTTTCTTAAAAAATTTATGTATGTCGAGACTTGAACTCTTAACAAAGGCATTTGACCGCCATTCTCTAAACATATAGATTTTTCTTACTTTATACATAACATAGGTCATCGATTTAACATTGGATAAAAAAAAATTGGTGTGAAATCCTCATTTTTTTAGTTGGATGTTGTTGTATTTCTTAATGATAAATAAAATCAACATCCTTACTCTAAGAGACGTCATAGAAAATAATAAATTCTCATTCACGTTTTCTTCCATAGTTTAGAAATAATAAAATGTAAATTAAAATGTTCATATTAGTACAACTATTTAATATATCTCATTCATTTAAAAATAATTAAAAAAAATTAATGTGACCCACAAGGCGAACATCGTCGATTTCGAGTTGGTTGTCGTTGTCGACTTTGAACTTGGGGTTGTTCTGGTTCCTCTTGATGTTGCTCTGGTACCTCTACAGGCCCTTCATAATATAATTTTTCATTATGCTCTCCATGGTCGTGCCCATGTCCATGCAGGTATGAAGATGATGGACTAGCCTCTAAATCATAATATCTTGAACCAATTGTTGGCATCATCTGAAGGAACTCTAATGGGAGAGAACCTTGAGTGGAAGCGGATCGACCAAATTTCATTTTCATTGAATACAAAGTTTACAATAAACAAATAAACAAGATATGCATTTAATTCTAAATTACAACATGCTTTAGAAAGGGTTTCAAGAAACCTCACCTTCGAAGACATTTTCTTCACGTTTTCCCGCGAACAAATCACGAACTCTTTGAAGACCTTCTTCAAGATTAACATTGAACAAGTATGAACACTACCACGCATGTTACCTTGGTATTCTCAAGGTGAGAACCTAGGAGTGGTGAGCTCTGACTATTTTGGATTTTAGAGAAAACTTAATATGTAGGAGGAAAGATTGAGAACTCTTAAAACTTAAGACAAAGTACACAGAACACTTTTGTCCTGTTCCTTTCTCAATCGTTCAACAACCACATAGAAGAAGAAGAAACATTTTTCTTTTATTCTCCTTGCCAAAAATAGCAATCATCCACTTACGTGATGGAGAGAAAAGAATGGGAAGGGAGTTGTAACAGAATGGGAAGGGAGTTGTAACTCTCTTCCTTATTATTAAAATAATAATAATATAAATATAAATATGATAACTGACTTATCATATTATATATATATATGTGTGTGTGTGTTATATCAAATATAACATATAACCTATAGTTTTAATATTGTATCATATACAATATAAGTTATAGTTTATTTTCTCTTCACTACAAGAATTCTGGGCTTCAATGTCGGTTTAAAACCGACCTTAAAGACAACCGACATTAAAGGGTTTTAATAACATTATCTTTAATGTCAGTTGTCAACCAACATTAAAGTCCTTTAATATCGATTTTAAACCAATATTAAAGCCCAGAATCCATGTTCTTTTTTTCAATTATTGTCCATTTTTTAAAATTCCGTTGTTGAATCCATTTTTAATGTCGGTCAAAAAGTTAAATACGACATTATATGTCTCGTGTTGGGTCAGGAAATATCTGTCATTGTTTTTTATTAAAAGAATATAAAAATTTGTTCATTGTAATGCATGCTTGTTATATTCTGCATGGCAAGCCAACAATATTTGTCTTCTACCTATAAATTCACTGAACTCAAACCTGAAATATAACAATAGACAGAATAATACATTACTACAAAACTAAATACAAAGTTACCTACAATAAAGTATACTTTTATAATAATTTATCCACAAACAAGAATTAATCAAATATTAAATTAATGATACACCTAATTTTAAACATGAATCATATTCATGTAATTAATATTTAAATCAATATTTAAATATTATACACCCTCTCATTTTGTTTAATTCAACAAATTAAACATTAATTATATCAAATATAATCATGCAAACCATAATTTGAATTTGAACTAATCTAAACTCAAAACTCTAATTTCATTTTGAACAATTCAAATTGATATCATTCCAAATTTACTCAATTTAATAATTCAAGGTGTTCATGTTTTATGAGCTAGTAGAGGGACCTTATGGACCAACAGATCATGAGCTTCAATGATTAAGATTAATTGGCTAAAACTCTTTCGACCAAATTAATCAGTATTCGTTAATTATGGAGTCACACCACTATAGCTTGATAGTTGCACTCTCCTCACTAAAGACTGAGAACTCTCAAAACAGAACACTTTTGTCATTTTCCTTTCTCAATCGTTCAACAACCACATAGAAGAAGAAGAAACATTTTTCTTTTATCCTCCTTGCCAAAAATAACAACCACCTATTTACGTGGTGGAGAGAAAAGAATGGGAAAGGAGTTGCATCTCTCTTCCTTATTATTAAAATAATAATAATATAAATATAAAATTTGATAACTGACTTATGCATATTATATATATAATATATATATATTTATATTATATATATATATAAATTATATGTTATATCAAATATAACATATAACCTATAATTTTAATATTGTATCACATACAATATAAGCTATAGTTTCTTTTCTTTTCACTACAAGAATTTTGGGCTTTAATGTCGGTATAAAATCAACATTCAAGGACTTTAATGTCGGTTGTCTTAATATTGGTTTAAAACCGACATTAAAGGGCTTTAATAACACTATCTTTAATGTTGATTGTCAACCGACATTAAAGCCCTTTAATATCGATTTTAAACCGATATTGAAGCCCAAAATCCATGTCCTTTTTTCAATTATTGTCCCTTTTTTTAAATTCCGTTGTTGAATCCATTTTTAATGTCGGTCAAAATGTTAAATACGACATTACATGTCTCGTGTTGGGTCAGAAAATGTTCGTCATTGTTTTTTATTAAAAGAATATAAAAAATTGTTCATTGTAATGCATGCTTGTTATATTCTGCATGGCAAGCCAACAATATTTGTCTTCTACCTATGAATTCATTGAACTCAAACTTGAAATATAACAATAGACAAAACAATACACTCTACCACAAAACTAAATACAAAGTTACTTGCAATAAAACACACTTCTATAATAATTTATCCACAAATAAGAATTAATCAAATATTAAATTAATGGCACACCTAATTTTAAACATGAATCATATTCATGTAATTAATATTTAAATCAATATCTAAATATTATACACTCTCCCATTTCGTTTAATTCAACAAATTAAACATTGATTATATCTAAATGACCTTTCCAGATCAGTTCCCAGGTAGGGTTGTTCCGTTTCCATCAACTTAAATACCCTAGCTTAGATAGAACTAGCCTTAGTAAGGTCCCTTACAAATACGTTTGCTACAAATTTAATCTTTTAATAAATGAAATTTAATCCTATTAAACTGATTAAACTAATTTCTAATCTCATTAGAAATTTGTGATCTTAGGTTTATGTGAATAATATTTTAAAACTATTTTAAAAAATGATTTAAACCCAAGTTTTCATGCAAATCTAAATTATTGATTTTAATTTCTAATTTTATTTAATTATAACGATTATAAAATAAACAAAACAAATTAAAAACATTCATTGCATCGAATAACATACTTAATAAAATTATAACAATTATAAGATTATCTAAAGTAATGTCATTCATCATGCAATTTCCATTTCAATACTAAATATACATAACACTTATATATTAAAGTAATGAAATAACTAATAAAATAAATACACCCATACATCCAAACTATATATTATAACTCTTCTAATATAAATGATACATGACTATGTTATTAATGCATGCAAGCATATATTATAACACTTATATTATATGATGCATGAGTATGCTATAATTAAATCATACAACTATATATTATAACATTTATAATATAAATGATGCATAACTTATGGTGGGATTTTACTATATGACATACTTTATGATATATATAATAAAATTAAAACATACATCAAATGCATAATTTAACCAGTAATTTATGGACGGGGATGAGACTCCTAAACCATCAATTAAATTAATATATAATAAAAAACTAACTATTATATAAAAAATAGCTAAATTGGTAAAAAAATAGGTGAACTGGGTCTTGAACCGCACGAACTGGACCGCCCAACACCCGAATTGCCCATGCACTACTTGAACCAAGCAAACCAAACGTGAACAAGCTGAACTATGAACTGAACCGCGCGCGAACGAGTTAATTTTTCCGTCCTGGAGTGTTGTAATGCTACGAAATTTTTTTTTCGTCTCTCCCTTTCGTAGCGTTGCAATGCTAGGGTACAACAACATTGCAACGCTACTGTACAGTAGTCATTGTACAGTTTCAATCTACGTTGTTTCTTCTTCGATTTGGGCCTCGTTTCAGTAATATGACACTGGAATTATCACAGACGACTCAAGACTATAAATTTACAGACTCTATAGCAATTAATGCCCAAAATAAAGGGCCCTAAAAAATAAAATTTGTAAAATTAAAGTTGTAAATCTAGAGCCTAATCCCAAAACATTCATAAATCGCAAACCATATTCAATCAACCATTCAACTATCACCACTTGAGAACTCGCTGTATTCTCCTTAGGGGTGAGAATTCAGGAGTTTTGGGCTCTTAATTTTAGGAGAAAGAAGATTTTTGAGAGGAAGAAGAAAACCTTTTTTCTTTTCAATGTGTTACTAGGGAGAAAGGCCAGAGAGAGTTCTCTATGAAACTAGAGGAAGAAAATTCTAAAGAAAAAACCTCCAACACCACCACACACAATCAATCAGAGAGAATTAGGGGAAGAAGTTATAACTCTCTCCTTTATTAAATTAAAAAATATCATATATATATATATAATAATAATAATAATAATAAACTTATCATACCAATATATATTAAACTATATGTTATATCAAATATCACTCAAGTCATTTGTTAAAATTTTAAAATGATGTACACTCAATCTAACTCATTTACATTATTATGTAAATGTCGTGGTTGGTAAAAATATTTAAGTTGAACCTAAATGAAATCTTATTAGTAAACAAAATTTATATGTTATAAAAGTATAACTGGTTTCATATGTAAAAAAAATTTAAAAAAATATAAAAATTTCATATTATAAAATTTAAAATTCAAATTCAAATATATATTATATATAATATATATTATATATATATAATAATATATATATATATATTGAAAAAGAAAATTATTTTAAACGACAAAACTATTGAAAATATTTACAAATAATAGCAATATATCATAGTCTATCTATGATAGACAGTTGTGTGTATCATGATACAAATGGATGCAAATACTAGTCTATCGTGGTTTAGATAGACAGTGAAATTTTGTATGTTTGTAATATGTTGTTTCATTTTCTTATATTTGAAAACAATCATATTGAAAAATTGAAATTTGAAAATCAAAGTAACATATAAATCTAAATATTTGAAAATTCAAAATTCAAAATTAAATTAACATATAAATATAAAAATTAATGAAGAAAGTAAATATAAATAAAATAAAGAAATATAAAAAAATATAGAGAAAAAGGAAATATAAAAGAGAGAAAAACAAAATAAAAAAATCTCACTTAAGATTTGAACCCTACAAGTGTCTATTTTAATATATATTAGAAACAACTTTAAATAAAATAGAAACATAACAAATAACAAATTACTTTTTGTAGTTTTTTAATTTTGACTTTATTTTTAAGAATGTTTATCAAATTTGAAGAACAAGAAACATGAATGATTATTTAATAAATCAGTTTCTTAAAAAATAGGAAACAGAAATAGAACACGAAAAATGGAAACATTATCAAATGGACGTTACATTTTCCATTTTTATATCATCCCCTCTCTCTCTACAATCGTATTTAAACCCCTCCCCACAACACCCTAACACATCCCTTGTACACCAAAAATCTGAAAAACCTTTAACTAACCTTCACTGGTTATTTTTATTCCAATTTTTCATTTCTATACAATGGAATTTGAATATGATAATTTATTATTCGCATTCTTCTTCCTCCTTGAAATATCTTCTCCATCCACGCTTATGAAAACTTCTAGAATCATGCTCGATTCTGTACCTGCTCCAGCATCATTAAAAGCTACAATTCCAACTATTGGAAAATCTATTGTTGAAGTACCTCAGTCATCAATCTCCCTTCCTCCCAGCTCTTACGAGTTTACTATTTTTTATCCTAAGAAAAATTGGGTTGAAGTAAAGCTGGATTCCTTATAGTTAATTAAAAATAGATGGGATAGTACATAAAAATGTTATATCAACGAGCCAAAATTAGTTCTTCAATGTAATATTGAAATACAAATGTTATACTTTAAGTATATTATTTTTAATGAAATGTTTCATATTTAATATATTATTAAAATTGGTGATATGCTTTTTTTTTCGCTCCAAATATACATCAATCATCTCATATATAAAATATAAAATATATACATTACACGATCGATATACCAAATTAAATGTAACTTACATGTCATCAAAGTTATATATATCAAGTTTTGAAAATATAACAAATTAACTTATATGCTTTATATTTGACATATAGTTGAAACAAGTTTAATTAAAAAAATATCCGAGATAGTAATGTAGCAGCTAAATCATGAAATTAGATCAATTAGAGAGTGTCACTTGAAACTATAAAGCAAGTGACACATGAGGCTTAAATTTAATGTGGGTGGATTTTGGTTTTCTTTGAAATTGAAAAAGCTATATACAAATAAAAAATTGACTTTGTAAGAAAACAATAAAGTTGAAAATCTCATGTGGTTTTCAAAATACGATAGTTTTGCTTTTTTCCAATTTTTTTTCAAGGGATTTTCTTCTCCTCATCATAGGAATGAATATGGCATGCATTAAATATCACTTTACACCTCCCGCTAGCAGAAATTTCATTCAAATATACAATAAGGAAATTTATTTCCAAATCCTAATTAATTACGGAAAATAGGCATCTTCAAGGCAGCTATTAGAATGTATTTTGAACATACATACAACCATATATCAGTTAAGAGAATTAAAAACGGCAAGGAAGATGAAAGGGCAAAAAGGAGGTGAAGCGGCAGAGAGAAGATGAGAGGTTTCTTTGCAAATATTTCTTTGTATTTTTTTATTTCCCTTGTATTCTATGTTGGTATACAGAGGCTTAAATAGCCTTATACAAGTTTAGTAATAAAGAATAACAAATATATTTGTACACTTTTGATTGGCTTGGGTAAATATTCCCTCTAACAACTTTTCCTTCTAGAATGATGATGACATGGATTGAGGGTGCTGACTGTTTGTCCATGTGTGCTGTTGACGTGTTCTTCTCTTTCTATAACATCCCCCCTCAAACGAGAGGGTATGTCAAGTACATCGAGTTTGGAACGAAGAGACTGGACGTGAGAATGTGTGAGAGATTTTGTGAGGCAATCAGCAAGCTGACTTGCCAAAGGAACATATCACACTTCCAAGGCTCCACGAAGGACATGATCTCGTACAAAGTGAGCATCGATCTCAATATGTTTTGTTGTGGCATGAAACACTGGATTGGTGGCTATGGTAGCAGCGCTTAAGTTGTCACACCAAACAATTGGTTTGACAGAGGACAACATCCTAAGTTCTGACATCAGTTGATTGAGCTACATGACTTCAGATGCAGTGTGTGCTAAGGCCCGATATTCAGATTCAGTACTAGATCGGGCTAAGGCTGTTTGCTTCTTAGATGACCAAGAAAACTAAGTTATTTCCCATAAATACACAGTAAGCTGCAATAGATTTTTGATCATCAATGTTGGAGGCCCAATCTGCATCCGAGTAGGCAGAGACTAATAGGTCAGAACTTGGTTGAAACAATAGATCAAAATGTTTGGTTGCACTGATGTATCGAAGGATGCATTTTACAACTTGCTAGTGAACATCCGTTGGTTTTTGAAGAAACCGACTTAGGTGATTAATTATATAGGAGATATCCAGTCGGGTTGTGGTGAGGTACTGCTGCAAAGCTCCAATAGTGCTTCTGTAAATAAATGGATCCTCAAGAGGAGTGCCATCGATAATTGATAGATGCTTTCCAAGAACACTGGTGGATGGGGTGGGCTTCAAGTTTGTAAGTTGTAACCGATCTAGAAGATCATCATCATATTTTGCTTGATTTATAATGAGGCCAGAATCAAGGTAGTGAACTTGAAGGCCCAGAAAATAAGTGAGTTGTCCTAGGTTTTTGAGAGAAAAAGTGTTTTCCAGCGACCAAATGAGTTGATTGATCATCAAGGGGTCATTTCTAGTTACAATAGCATCATCAACATAAATCAGAAGTAAAATTACCGATGACTACTTGTTGTAGATGAATAGAGAAGAGTCAGACCATGAGTTTGTGAATCCCCATCGAAGAAGCTCCCTTGTGAGAGCAGCATTCCAGAACCGAGGTGCCTGTTTTAAGCCGTTAAGAGCTTTTTCAAGCTTGTAGATGTGATGTGGATAGGATGATTTACATACTCGGAGGGCTATGTCATATACACATTTTCTTCTAGAGTTCTATTCACAAATGCATTGTCAAAATCTAGTTGCCGTAGATTCCAACCATGAGAGGCGGCAATGCTAAGAATCAATTGAATTGTTGAAGGCTTGACAACCAAACTGAATGTTTCAAAGAAGTCTATGCCCGGGTTCTGATGAAATCCTTTAGCTACAAGTCGTGCTTTGTAACGTTGAATTGAACCATCAAAGTTGTGCTTGATTCTGAACACCTATTTGTGCCCCACTATATTAATGTCTGGTGTAGGAGGTACAAGCCACCAGGTTTGGTTTTTCATCAAGGCAGCATACTCGGCATCCATGGCCTGCTTCCATGGAGGGGAAGCTAAGGCATCTTGAGTTCGGGTGGGTTCGGTGGCCAACAAGTCAACTGAGGATGAAGTAGTGAGGATTTTTGGTTTGAATATACTAGTTTTCCCTCGAGTTATAATAGGATGAGTAGGTAAGGGAATAGGTTTGGCTGATGAAGGATTGGTAAGGTCAGGTTGAAGGTGTCGGGTGGAGGAGGCAGGGGGTACACGATCGGATGGTGATGATGTTGGTAGACGATCAGTTAAACGATCAGGTATAGGTGAACGATCGTTTAGAAAAGAATTTGGTAGACGATTCGGTGAGGAAGGGACAGGTAGACGATCGTTGGATGTAGATAAACGATCATGTAGGTAATCGGGTATGGGTAGACGATCGTTTAGGGATGAGAGAGGTGAACGATCGAGTTGGATATTGGTAGATGATCGTGTAAGAATGTTGGTAAACGATCGTGTAGATGATTAGGTGAGGGTAAGCAATGGGTGGCAGGTAAGCAATCGTCAAGAGGTGAACGATTGTTTAGAGATGGATGGTGTAAGCGATTGGTTAGATGATCTGGTAGGGGTACGGGATTAGTTGAGTGATCGTGTAGTAAGGGATTTGGTAAACGATCGTGTAGGTGATGGGTATTTGGTGAACGATCGTGTGAAAAGGAATTTGGTATACGATCGGGTAAGCGATTTAGAGAGGGTGAGCGATGGGTAGTATGTATGCGATCAGGTGATGAATTTGGTAAGCGATGAGTATTTGGTGAGTGATCGTACGGTAACTGGTTGGATACAGGATTGGGTAGACGTTTGGTGATGGGTAAGCGATCAGTTGGATTCTTGGGCAATGAACAATAGGTAACGATCGTGTAGATGTGGGGTAAACGATCCTTTGGTAATTAGTAAACGATCGGGTAGATGATTGGTGATAGGTAAGCGATCAATTGGATTTTCTGGGCGATGAGCAATAGGTGAACGATCGTCTACTTGTGGGCAGGGATTATTGGTTAGAAGGATGAGTAGGGTGAGTGTGGGTGAGGGATTGAGTTGGTTTTTGGTATTGGACTGGGATAGATGGGTGAAGGGAAACTCATCCTCATTGAAGGTGACATGCCAAGAGATGATGATCCGGTCATCTTTGGTTAAACATTTGATTCCTTTGTGCTATTGATTGGGGCCTAGATACACACATTTTTCTGAATGAAAGTTGAATTTGTTGTGTTGAAAGGGCCCAAGGTATAGAAAACAAGCACAATCGAAGATTTTTAGCTTTGCAAAATTTAAGCTCTTGTTAAATAGAATAGAGACAGGGGATTTACCTCGCAATACCTCTGTTGGGAGTCCATTAATAAGCATGGTGGCAGTAAGGAAGGTATCTCACCAAAAACTCAAGGGTAGGCTGGCCTATGCTAGCAGTGTGAGGCCGGTTTCTACAACATGTTTGTATTTTTTTTCTGCTAGACCATTTTGAGTAGAGGGGTAAGGGCATGATAGTCGGACTAGGATTCCACTTAAGTTGCGTAGCTGATGAATTTTAGCATACTCACCTCCATTATCAGACTGTAGAGCTTTAATTGTTTTGTTGAAGTGATTCTTAACATAGATAAGAAGGTGCTGAAATGCTTCCAAAGCACCACTTTTTTGTCTCAAGGGATAAATCCAACTGTATCTACTATAATCATCAACAAACAGTATGTAGTATCTAAAACCATCTGATGAAACAATAGGGACAGGTCCCCATAGGTCAGAATGAATAAGTTCAAAAGGTTTGGTAGCATGGCTTTTAGACCTAGAAAATGGTAGACAGTGAGCTTTACCCAAAGGACATGATTCACAAAACAAATTCTTTTCATTACTTTGAAATTTGAGATTACATTCACTAATGATAGAATTCAAAATTTTCATTGAAGGGTGACCTAGACGTCTATGCCATATGGCTTTAGATATAACTACATTAACTCTTTCTGTTTTTCCAGACAAAACTAATGCAGACATGTTCTTATTTATGTTCAAAGGCCTTTTGTCCTCAATGTTCTGATTCTTCCATCCCTTTTTCCTTTCAATAGCTACTTGGTTCAGGTGATACAACCCATCCTTAAGGTTTTCTTTCAGTAGTGTTTGACCCATACGCTTGTCCTTAACAAAGCAATGCACATCATGAAATTCAAAATAGATGTTATTATCTTGGGCTAACTTAGATACACTAACCAAATTATTTGTGATTTCAGAAACACATAGTACATTCTCAAGTATGACAGTATTCTTTCCATCAGATAATAAGGTATCACCAACACAGGATATTTGCAGTTTATTTCCATTTCCTACTATAAATTTCTCATTACCTGAGTATCCCCTTGGATTTTTCAAGTTTGCAAAATTAGTCGTGACATGGTTTGTAGCTCCATTGTCCACATACCAATTCGGATCAACCACTCTTTCTTGACCAGCAAAACGATTGGACTTTTCGGCAGCTATGAATGCGGTGGGGTTGGGTAGGGTATTGTTACCAGGATTTGAGCTCTATCCTCCCCTGTTCTGTCCAAAATTCCCAAAAAAATTCTTTGTTAAAACGATTAAAGCACAAAAGGGTTGAATGTCTATATTTATCGCAAACTTGGCATGTAGGTTTGTTGCCATGACCACAACCTCGTCCTCGACCAATGTTGGAGTTGCCATTGCCTCCTCCACGTTGTTGATTAAAGGAGGGTCGAGAGTTGGTCTGATGGTAGCTGTTTATCTGTCTAGATTCATTGGAGTTTTGACTTTGGTGTTCCAATCGTTGCTCATAGATGAGGAGCTTGGACTGCATATCCAACCAAGAGATATCCGGTTTACCTTGTATGACAGCGATGATCGGATTGTAGACTTTTTCCAGATCGAGAATAACCTGAGATATTAAATATCGTCTAGGTACAGGACTTCCAGTCTGTCCTAAGTTATCTGCATTAGTTTTCATAATGTGTAAATAGTCCTCCATTTTAAAGTTACCTTTCTTGGTAGTCTGAAAAACATGGCGAAGAAAATCTTCTTCTGCTCTTGATTGCACACTGAAGAGTTCTTGGGTGGCTTCCCATAGATCCTTAGTGTTGTTGAAGCCTAATAGTTGCAAGGCTACTTCAGGGGTCATTGAGTTATAGAGCCATCCGAGTAGTAGGAGATCCATTGTGACCCATTGTTCGAACAGAGGATTTACTGTTCTGGAGCGAGCGAAGCTCTACGAGGCTTCATCGGTGCTTTCGACAACATCCCCAGCTTTAAGGAGACCAGAATCTTCAGTCATTGCTGAGACGAACTTCAGAGGACAGGATTTTTCACCTGTGAGATGGCCTTCTAGTTTATAGCTTCTTAGGATGGGTAATGCGAAGGTTTTCCATAGTAGGTAGTTGTTTCAGTCGAGTTTCACGAAGGTGATTTGGTTCAACAATTGATTCAAGGTGGGTTGGTGAAAATGGTGATGGTTGAGGAAGATGAAGCATTTGAAGAGGCGTTGGCCATTAGTTTGGCTTTGATACCAAGTTAGAGAATTAAAAACGGCAAGGAAGATGAAAGGGCAAAAAGGAGGTGAAGCGGTAAAGAGAAGATGAGAGGTTTCCTTGCAAATATTTCTTTGTATTTTTTTGTTTCCCTTGTATTCTGTGTTGGTATACAGAGGCTTAAATAGCCTTATACAATTTTAGTAATAAAGAATAACAAATATATTTGTACACTTTTGATTGGTTGGGGTAAATATTCCCTCTAACAACTTTTCCTTCTAGAATGACGATGAAATGGATTGAGGGTGCTGACTGTTTGTCCATATGTGTTACTGACGTGTTCTTCTCTTTCTCTAACAATATCAGCAATACATTATATCACATATCGATCAACTTTCAAATATGTTAAGATATCAAAGCAACTTTTAAGAATATTAATAGTATATCAGTAGTGGATTACATAACACTCAACTTTCAATTTTATTAATAGTACATCAGATATTAAATTTTTTTTTTTTAAGAATATTGATAGTATATCAATAATGTATTTCATAACAATCAATTCTCAAAAATATCAATAACATATTAGACATCAAACAATTTTCAAGTATATCGATTCTCCAAAGAGGTCATAATTTACTTTAAATTTGGTATATCAATAGTACATCTAATAACAATTAGCATATATTAGCAATATATCTAACATCAATCAACATTAAATCAATTACTCATTTTGAAGTAAAACACGTGTGTTTCATTTTATATGCATGGCATTCTAAGTGTATGAACATTATATCAAATATAAGACACAACTGTGCATCAGACATTGTCAATAAGTAAATACTTATTTTGAAGAAAACATGTGTACTTCATATTATAAGTATGATATTCTAAGTGTATTTATAGTATATAAGATATAAGTGTATCAAATGCCAATCAGTAAATACATTATTTACTGATATGATTAAGATGAAGTATAGCATATCATCTATAAATTTTTAACATCAAATATGTCACTTAACGAATATACTTGACGAGTACATCAATAACAGAGCGTATTTTAGACTTTTACTTTCTAATGTTTGGGCTGGGCAGACATTTTGCTAAATTTGAAAAAAAAAGAAAAAGAAAAAAAGAAAAAAAGATAAAAAAAGAAAAAAGTGAGGGCAAGCTTTCCAATTTCATATCTATTTGTTTAATGCATGCAACAATCCCTATATTATATTTGTTATTTTCTTATTTTCTTTTAGTTCTTTTCAATCTTCAACTTAAATTTTATTTTTTACTCAATCAAATGGTCCAAATTTAAATCCCTTTTTTACTTCACTTCCCTGTCCTTTTAAACTTCATCTTCTTCACAATTTTTCTAACTCTCCATTACTTTACAATCCTCAGAATTAGCAAAAAGTCCACCATTATTTTTCTCTCTATGTTCTAAATTTCCATTTTTTCATCTTCGTGAGACAATTTTTTTTATTGCATTGTGAGGATTAAATTGCATAAGCTCAAATTTGTTTATCCACCATTTTTAGAGAGTTTATTGTGTGTTTTAAAGCTTCCAATCACTGTAATTGTGGGATCGATCCTAACCCGTGAAAAGGATCATGTTTGCTTTTGAATCCATAAAAGGAGCAAGATAGCAATTCAACTTTAATCCATGCATAGAGTTCAAAGAAATCCTTATTCAATATCATATGCGGCACTTGGAAAATTGGAGTAGGTCAAGTTTGACCAAACCGCTATAAAATTTATGGTGTCTTTTTGTTTAACTCTTTCCAAATTTAACTTTGCAAATAACTTTAGTTGCATGCCATGGATTATTATTCTTATTGGTCGAGGTTGATTAAATTATCATTCCATACTTTTTATCAATCTTGTTATTTAGCATGAATTAGAATTTCTATTAATTTATTTTAAAATTTGTCTAATTAGTTTAATTTGAGCATAGCTAAGAAAAGGAAGATTTCCAAAAATAGAAAAATAAGGAACATTGTTTACACAAAATAGCAAAATTTCAATCTATTTGATAGAGGCTGATTGAAGTATATAAGTGTTTATAAGTGGTTTTTGCTATTTTCTATAAATAGTTTGACATTTTTTCTATCTGTAAAAATTTCGTTTAAGAAAAAGTTCAATTAAACCCAATTCATTCTCTTCCTCTAGGATTTTACCGATCCAACATAAACAACTTCCATATGACGCAATGAAAAACATGGAACATTAGTTGAATAAATGGTATTTTTTATATACGGTACAACAATTTATTGATACACCAAAAATAATTAATGTATATCAATTGATTTATATAACAATTACAAAGTATATCATGTATACATTTTTTATACAAAAATGACGTAAATTGGAGTAATAAGAAAAAAGAAATTAAATTTAAATTTTTTGCTATATTTGGATTAATAAAATTTTTTGCTATGTTTTCAAACTAAGTTAAAGAAATAAAAGGAAAAGAATAATGAGTTAAAAAAATATAGTCAAAGAGATATTTTAGAGTATCCATTCAAGTTCAACCTATTAATTTTAGAATCGATTGCTATCAATTGCCTAGATTGCGAAGTCATTTATCCCAGTTGCTCTTCTTGAGGTTAATTTTTTTTCTTGCCTAATTACTAATTCTTAAATCATTTTGAAACTAGTCAATTAGATAAGGCTCTATGACAATACGATCGTACGTCATTACTAAAAAATATTTGTTAAACAGTGAAATCAAAGATACTGTAAATTTACATAAACATATGTCATATGTCCACAAGTAAATCGAACCATAGAATTAAAATGATCAGCCAATCATGATTTCAAAATAAAACTCCAGCAAAAAAAATTCATGAACATCAAGAAAATAAATAACAAAGCAAGAGCATAGAGGGTTTAGCAAATGATCCTATTTCATCTTCGAAATAGTACCGCTATCCAAGCTCCAAAACTTAAGATTGATTGGTTTCGAAAAGACTATCGATTGGCAATTTAATTTTGGAAAACGTGACATCATCGCAATGCCGATAAGCTAAGTAGTATCGCGATAATATCGAGCTAGCTTGGGTCTTAGTGAACCACAACGTTGACCCACACTAACAAACTCAAATCTTTGAAGTATCGTGACGCTCTCACCTTTTGTGCTCTAAGGTTGTAAGTGTGAAGTAACGCCATTTTTAACATTAGAACGCCCTAAAAACGCATAATTTAACCTATTTTTCTCTCTCTTCATTCCCTAGGTCCATTTTGGCCTCCATAAAGGCTCTTTACCTCAAACAATTAACAACAAAACTAGCTATTAATAAGTCCCAGAGAAGCACATTTCGAATACTTTCACCACCCCAAACATACAATTTTGCTAGTCTCGAGCAAAATATAGAATATGACTGTAGGAAATTCAAACATGCACGCAATTGATTCAGACCTCAGTGTTCAAAAAAACCTGTCAGATCCTTTATGCAAAAATGTTTAAGCATATTGTCTCGTTAAGAAATTTCAAGGGCATATCCCACCAAGGCCCTTTCATTTAATTCTTATTAGTTTACTATGTTTTTAATAAAACTTCATCTAGTTTTCCTCTTACTTTGGTTCTTCAAAACTAAAAAGAAGAACCCCTCAAGATAAAATACCTTAGTTTTGGCTTATCCATATTGGAGATGAAATATATCCAACTACGAGCAATGTGTCTATTGATTTCGTTAGTGGACCACTGTTATTTACTTCCTCAATTGAGCTAAGCTATTTCTCCCACTTATAGTTACAATCTAACATTTATGTATGGTTTTTAAAGAGAAGTAGAACATTTTGAATCTTTTGTTAATTACTCCTATAAATATCCTCAATCTATCCTACAGTTATTAAGAGTAGATTATTCTCATTTATTACTACAAAAACTCAAGACTGTCTTAAAAGTAAACAACAACCTCTATTAGAAAATCCACACTGTCATGCAAGATTCTATTAACAGTCATATTTGTTATTCTAATCAAAGGGTAATTACCTTTTCCAGCTAAAAGTTTAATCAAAAGAATGGTTAATCTTTGATCAGATGTTTAAAAGCATTAAGTATACAAATACATGAATGAATTGTTGCATAATATAAATCTTCTAATTAAATCAAGAATAAAATAAATTACTAATGATTTCAACACAAACATGCAATTAATCGATTGAGAACGTAAAGTATTTAAAAAGTTCTATCGAACTCAAATAAGTTTCATGGTTAGAATTAAAATCTATCCTATAATTTGCATGATCTTAAAAACAATTTCTTTAAACACACAGCTGGGAAAGTGTTTAGTAATGTTCTTAAAAATTTTGGGAGTTTTAAGATCAATTTTGCACAAGCTTTTCTGTCTTTTTCTGGTAAGAAATCTACTAGAACCTACCAGGGAAAAAGACAATGAAATTTAACCGTAGACTTATAGACTACATTTTAAAAGAAAAAAAAAAAGCTTACGAAAAATTTGATTTTAAAAAATCCCCAAATTTTTTTAACACCAATACCAAACCCTAACCCCATTTGATTAAAGAAAATTTTCGTTTGAAGTCGAATCGTCAAAAGATTTTCAAATGGATTTCAATAAACGATCCTTTCGTTTGAAATCTATCGATACATGTGTAAACTTCAATATTAAATATTATAGAAATTGAGTTATTTAATACCGACTTATAAATTACCCAAACATCCCCTAAATATATACAATGAGTAGTAAACATTAGAAAATTAGCTCAAAAATCTGAATATATATTGAGTTTTAGTAATTTTATCATTATTAGTTGAAATCCTCACATTGTAATGTCATCTGTATTTTCTTTTTTTCAAAAGAGATATATTTACAGATTTACAAAACTTTCATAAACGACTCTCAGGCTATGTTTAGTCCAAGATATAAGAGTTGGAGAGAGCCTAGTTGTTAACTCGTCCAAGGAGTACTTAAATCCAACGTGAGTCTCACAACTAAAAAACATATATTTGATAACTTATTAACTTCTTACCTGTAAGTTCAATTATTAAACAACTTTTTAGATTGAGACTAAACAATTTCACTTCTTACTATAAATATTTTCCTATATTTTATATATGATAAAAAATCATTAATTTCTAATTAGATAATCTATGGATCTTAAATTGATCATATACCTAATGTTGTTTGGAACCAAAGGATTTGGATCAACTTGGTGCAATAAAGTACGGCATCGAAATAGACAAATCATCAATGATGTCTTCTAACTAAAAAAATGTTCTCAAACATAATAAAGGATCCTATATTTTCATGTCCATTTGGAGTTCTAAAAGCCTCTATTATCACCATTAAATTAATTATAAATATGATTTATTTTAATCAACATTTTTATGAATCTTACTATTGTGTCTATCTAACCTCTGTTTTCTTCTTTAATTTTAAATTTAGGTTAAATTACGAGTTAATTCACGAACTCGTATATTCGTGATTATTTCATTTTTGAATTTTGAATAAAATCTAATAGATCTTTATGTTGGAAAAAAACCTTCCACTGTTAGTGGATGAATTAACAGAAAAATAATAGAGCAATTAAAAGAAAATAATAAATCTGGAAACACACAAATTAACGTGAAAATACTCCAAACTAGAAAAAAAACCACAGACCAGAAAAATTCAACTATTGTGAAAATTATCGTAATCACACAAAAATCTCTTCCCAGCCCATATTATAAAAGAAGTCTCTTAAATTTTCTATACTACTCACACCTTTTAATCTCACTCGCAAACCAGAATATAAAAGAAAATTTAACCAAAGCTTGCACACGACACACCTAAGCTTAAAGTGTTTCGAACTAGGACAATTTGAAACCAAAGACAATTGCAACTCAATACTTTGTACTTTCAATTTTGTGTCAATAAATAGATCTTTGTACTATAAATATAGTGCCTTATAATTTCTTAATTGTCAAATTTTGTAACCAATAACTCCATAAATTTCAATTAGGACCGATCAATATTATAAAAAAAATCTACAAATTGCCTAGCAGACATAATTGAAGATTTTTTGTCTTCATTAGACATAAAATTCAATTTTACATCTAATAAATCAGTTAATTTTTTCAAAAAAAATTCAAATATGTTAGGAATTTATTGAAAACAACATTAAAAGATAGGACCTATGTGTACAAAATCAAAAGTTCAAAAATAACTTTGAAGTTATTTTAAAGTTTAAGGACGAAATGGACACAAATTTAAACTCGAAAGTTTTTAGTGAATAAACTTATAATTAACAAAAAGTTTATTATATATTTTTATATATTTGATAAAGAGTAAATTAAAAAAAAAAAAAGAAAAAAAAGAGGGAAATGGAGGGGTTGGTGAGTGAAGTAAATATCAGAAAGATATTGTTGTCGAATGATTGTCGAAACAAGTTGAGAAATGGTGGGTCGAGGTATTTGGTTGTTGTCACATTCTTTCCCTTTCTCTACATATTGTTTTGTCCCTCTTCTTTATAGCATCTCTTATGACAATTATTATTTTTCATCTCCAACAATCTCTTTTTTAAAAGAAATAATAATAATAATAATAATAATAACATTAAACCATGCATCTATTATTGGTTCTTCCCTCCAATAATTTTAATATGTACTTGATGAAATTTTGTACTTTTTTTAATTGATACATATCATCTCTCATTTTTTTGATAATATAAAGTTTAATTGTTGACTTTTCATTAGGTCAAATATGATTATAGAAATATTAATTTGAAGATACTTACATGTATGTTAATGGTTTAAAGAAAGTTCAACTCTGATTTTAAAGATTTTAGGGATATCAACAAATATGTGAAGAAAAATAACCTAAGTAGTTAGATGAACTTATGCATGACTTAGCCTATAAGTAGACACATTCATTAGATGAAATGTAGAGATGTATGAAAGAAAAAACTTATTTGTAATGTTGCTGTAAAATCCCCTTTGATTCAATAAAACTTGCTCCCTTATAGTGGATGTAGGCACCTATTTGCCAAACCCTTTAAAAATTTGTTGTCTATCTTCTTCTTTTTATCTTCAACTTCTTCTTACCTTTGTCTTCAACAATCAAATCTTCATTCAAGTTGCAAAAATTTCATAAGAGAAAGAGAGAGAGATAGTCAAGAGAGAGGGGAGAATTTGTGAATTGATTAATTCCATCGCTCTCTTTCTTCAAAATTAGTAAAAGTTTTGTTGCATGAGCGAGTGAAGGAGAGTGTGCCATGTATCCTAATTTGTAGTTATAATCTCCTTCATACACATGTAAATTCTCAACAAATTAGTATGAGAGCAAGAAAAGTTCAAGAAAAAAGCTCCAAAATTTACTTTTTTGATTACAGATGGCAGTGGCACGTTATGATATTAAAAAATTTGGTAGAAAGGGAGACTTGCTCTTTGGAAAATAAAGGTAAAGGCCATTCTTGTCCAACAAAAGGCTTTGAAAGCCATTATTGATCTAGACAAATGTCGTAAAACAATGGCCAAAGAAGAAATGAAGAGTGCAGCTTATGGTTCAATTGTATTGAATTTAAGTGATAATGTCCTTAGAAAAGTAATTGATAAAGAAAAAACAGCATATGAAATATGGGTTAAATTTGATGAACTATATCTCTTAAGATCAACCTAATCATGACAGCAGTTATTTTCCTATAAAATCGATTTTGATAAATTCTTACCGAAAATCTAAGTGATTTCAAGAAGCTATCTATGAAGGAATTGAATTCCTCAATAGAAACGCGTGAATACATGTGTCAATGAAATTCGTTTTGAAAAACTTGAATAATGGAGAAAATATAACGCATAGAACATGTACATGATGAACATTAATTCTATAGTATGCTATTAGGGAAAGAGAAAAACTTACCCTTGAAGATCTTCTTCTTGGAAATCCTCTCTGTGTCATGAGCCCTTCGTATTGTGAAATTCTCCCTTGAAGTTGAAGCTCCATCTGAGAACACGACCAAGGAACTTCTTTGGGCACCACCTTGAGGAGACCTCGCTAATCTTAGGACAAGAATCTGGGATTATGGGATCCTTAATTTGGTAGATAGAGTTCTTGTGAGAGGAAACTTTTTTGTGTGAGGGAGATTTTTTATGATATGTACCAATGAATCAACATCACAGAAAAAAAATCTCCTCTTTTCATGAGTGAGTTGAAGATGAAGAGGTTGGAGATGAATGAAGTGGTTGGAGAGGAAGTTATAACACCCTTCCACACTTCACAAATAACTCCCAAGAAGAATTATTTCCTTAAATTCAAATTTAATTTAAATAATTTATATATTAAATCAAATTTAATATATATAATTGAATAAATATTAATAAATAAATAATTAATAAATTAATAAATTAAATATATATACTTTTAACTTAATTTGAATCATTTTCAAGTAACAGTCTCTCACATAACCTATAGTTTTAATATGAATTTCTTTTATATAAATCATAACCCATAGTTTTAATATGAATCTCATTCGTATTAGTTACAACTTGTAGTTTTAATATGAATAATATTTATATTAATTATAACCTATAGTATTATATGAACCTTATTCATATAATTAATGTTTGAATCTTATTCAAATATTTATCTCTCATATATTAGAAAGTATAATTTAGAATCTTATTTAGAATCAACTTTTTATTATAATGTATCTATTGATAGTGTTGACATTCAACATGTGGAAGCAATTAAGGATCTAAGCATGCTAACTATATCAATTTTAGTAAAACAAATATGCATGTTCATGGTATTCAGTATATTAAGGTTTCATGTGAATACCTTTGATGATTCCGACAAATTGCTTGGATTCACCATGGTTTCTTCTTCAATCTATACAGTAGACCACCACAAGAGTCTTCCCTACTAATCTTAGGCCTTAGATTGAGTGGTGGAATCAAGATTGAGAGTGAACTTGGTGTGATTTGGGAGTTGGAATGAAGAGAGAAAACCATAAAATTTTCACCTTTTAAATTTTAAATTGCATGCCCCATTTTTAGTCAAATAAATCTTATTTATTCAATATTAACATGAAAATTAGTGGGTAATGGAGATTGACACACAATCTTCCACTCGACTGAGTGAATTAGGTGTAGAAAACTTGGAAAATTGGAAAAATACACTTTTTAAAATTTTTAAATAATTTTTCTTTTAAGTTAATTTCAATTTTCTAAAATAAAAAAGATTAAAATAAAATTTAAATAAATTTGAATTTGAATTTTCAAATTCTAATTTTATTTAAAAAACTTTATTTTAAAAAAATTTAATTAAATTCAATAATTAATTTAATATCCAATATTAAATTAATAAAACACCCAATCCATACATGAATCACTATTTATATACTTGATATTTAAATCAAATTTATATATTTTCAACTCTCCAATTTTGTTTAATTTGTAAATTAAACATTTAATTATGTCAAATATAACAATCCAAACCCTAAACCATATTTGAACATTTCAAAATCTTTCAACACGCTATTCTAAGGTTTAATCCTTTTATAAGCTAGTAGAGAGACCTAATGGATCTACAGATCATGAGCTCCAATGATTTGAGATTAATTGACTAATCTCTTTAAACAAAATTAATCAATATTCGTTAATTACCAAGACGTACAACTATAGCTTAGTAGTTGCGCTCTCCTCACTATAGATATGTTTCTGTCCACTTGATTTAATAATAATCAGTAAGTCGATCCTTCACAGGTTGTTCGTATCAACAGATAGGTCAAAATTACTGTTTTACCCCTATTATACGTCTTGCTTCTTAAGTCTCTACTGATCTTTTATGAACAATTGGTTTATGGTCCTACCAATAAATTGAGTCCCTCTCAGCCATAGAGAGGGCTGGACTCCTTGTTCAAGATTAGGAGTCAGTACTAAAGGGAACAACCTATTTACTAACTTCTGAATTCGTAGGAGCAAATTCCATCTTGCAGGATTATGTCCCCAACAATCTATCCGGTCTTACCCTTAAAATGGGAGGTTTATTGAGTGGCGATGTTGAGTCACTCTCATCCATGAAAATTAAAGGTTAATCTCAAATAAACAGGAGTTCATAATTAACTCAGGATTAAGACCGAGTTATCTTAGGTCATCAAATTGAAATAGTCAGTTTTAAGAGTAAACAGTCCTTATAAATACAGTAACTGTTTCGTGGTCCGACCTTATGAAAACATCTTTTCATAGGATGTCCCGACTCGCATGTCTCCACACATTGTTTGTACCAATATACAAAATGGGCTGCAACCATAGTATCCCCAAGATAAGGTACCCAACCATATTCATATACTTATAGACCATTTAAGCTATATACTAAAATTTGATCCACTTTTATATATCTGCATAAAGTTTAAGTATTCTTGTTATAGCCAAGGACTAGTTTATTGGATTTAGGAATTTATAAATACAATTTATAAATTCAATAACACCTTTATTGAAAGAAATCTCAATAACATCTTTATTGTAAAATAGAATTTGTTAAAAGATAACAAACAACGAGTTTTAGGACATTTCCCAACATCTATATACATTTGTATCTTATATAATTAATTTACTTATTTAATTTGAATAATTCAAATTAATCAAAAATTAATTTATTCATATTTTACCGTTAGTGAGCTAGCAAGGGGACCTAATGGACCTACATATTAGAAACCTCAATGATGCGAGATTAATTAATTAAACTCTTTAATTAAATTAATCAACATTCACTAACTATAAGTCACTCCACTAAAGACCCACAACTGCAATCTTCGCACTATTGTCCATGGATAGAACCAATCAATAGTAAGTCGATCCTTCACGAACCATTCGTAATTACACCTGGATCAAAATTACCGCTTTACCCCTATAATTACATCTAACTCCTTAAGTTCCACTGATTTTCTAATGAACAATCTATTTATGGTCCTACTACAAACAAAATTATCTCAGTCCAGTGAGAGGGAAAGACTCCATTATTCAAATCTTGAGATCAACACTTAAGGATGCAATTCATCTACTTACCCTAAAGATGGGAAGGAGTGAATTCTATCTTGTAGCTATGTTTCCAGCTCCCTGCTCGGACAAATCTCCAAAATGGTAGGCTTATTGAGTTGGTTAGTTAGACCACTCTCACCCATACAAATTAAAGAACTCCCCTCACAAGCAGGAGTTCATAACTCACTCAGGATTGTGGTCGAGTTACCTATGGTCATCCTGTTAGGGTTGATGCCATAAATCTTGTCGGTCTGATAGTTTGTATTTGTAATGTACAAACAATTTGTTATCTAACAAAATAAAGAGGTATTTTATTTGAAATTTAGTATCATTAACTCACAAAACCAATAAACTAAGATCCAATGTTATCTTCTATAACTTAAACATATATGTGGAGACATATAGATTGATCATTTTAAGAGATAACCTAAATGGTCTGTAGTAGATGGATAAGGTTGGGTACCTTATCTTGGCAATATTACGAATACGACCCGCTTTATAGCTGTCATAATTGTTGTAAAGTGCTACAAATGATCTAATCCTGGTCATTCATGTGGAGACATGTGAGCAGAGGTGTTCTATACAAAGAGTTTGTATAAGACTAGACCACGAAATGAATAGTATCACTATATAACACCGTTGATAGACGAGATTTACATTTTACCATGATGACCATAGGTGATTTGACCTGAATTATGAGTGAGTTGTGAACTCTTGCCTATGAAGGCGGTTCTTTGATCTGTATGTGTGAGAGAGGCTAGTATCACTGACACAATATACCTTCCATTATGGGGATTTGTCTAATCGTTAAGCTGGGAACGCAACTTCCCAAGAAGGAATTTATTCATTCCTTATTGTTAGGATATGTAGAGAAATTACTTCCTTAAGGGCTAGTTTCGGGGCTTGAACAATGTGGCGCTACACCATCTCCTGGCTCGAGAGGGGTTTGGTCATAATTGGATTATGACTCATTGTTCATTAGAGGGATCAGTGGTACTTAAGAAGTTGGATGCAACTATAGGGGTAAAATGGTAACTTTGTCCAGCTGTACTTACGAGCAATTTGTGAAGGGTAAATGCATCGTTGATTGGTTATATCCAATGGACATAAAAATATATCTATAGTGCGAAGAGTGCAACTGTTGATCTTTACTATAGTGACCGGTATTTAATGGAAGTTGGTTAATTTAATTAAAGAGTTTAATTAATTAATCAAATACTATTGGAACTTTAATCTATAGGTCCATAAGGTGCCATCAGTAGTTCAATTTGGATTAATGAGAATCAAATTTATTTTGGATTAATGTGAATTGTTTAAATTAATTTAGAGAATTAATTATATATGATATAATGTATTTGATACATTATAATATAAAATTTTATTTGAGAAGAAATATATATTTAAATATGATTCGAATATTAATTATATGAATATGATTCATATGAATACTATAGGTTAAATTTAATATGAATTTGATTCATGTTAAATATTATAGGTTAAACGAGAGAATATCATAGATTATATTATATATGATATAATATAAACTATAGGTTATAAGTTATATAGATATAACATATAGTATACATGTTATATATGGTAAGTTAGTTATTATATATATATATATATATATAAATAATTAAAAAATTGGTTTTTCAATTTAATTTTTGAATTAATTAAAGGGAGAGAGTTATGGAAATAATTTCCCCTTTATTCTCTCATTCAATAGATGCAAATGGGGTTGGTTGAGATAAATTTAGTTTTCTTCTTCTTGCTTCTCACATAGAGAAAAACATAGATTCATCCCCAATCGTTCTCTAAAAAAGTTTTTCCTCTCAAAATAATTTCTTCATTTCCCCGTCCACACACTCTTGTGATTTCTCACCGTAAAGAGAATACCAAAGTTACACTATGGTGGTATTTAGTTTTTGTTTGTTTATTGCTAATTTTTGGTGTGTTTGTGATCATGGAAAAATGCAAGGAGATCATTTGGAGAGAAATTTTATGGAGTTTCGAATCTTCAAGGATAATGAATCCAAAAGCCCTAATTCGTCTTATTTTTAGTTGTAAAAGCATGGTTTAATTTTAATGCATATATTGTTTATGTATTCTGAATTTCATATTTCTGTAAAAATGTAAAACTTGGGATACCATCCACTTTTGCTACGGTGTTCACGCATCCTTCACATCTTATGAAATGTTAATCTCTTCGGTCAACTGTGTTATAAAGAAGGATTAATTATTTCGTGATCCAGTCTTATACAAACGCATTGTACAGGATAGCCCCACTCGCATGTGTCCACATAAACGATTAGGATCAAATCCTTTATAACACTTTACAACTCTTGTAGCAATTACAAAGTAGGTTGTATCCGTAGTGTCACAAGGATAAAACACCCAAACTTATCTATATACTACAGATCGTCTAGGTCATTACTTGAACATGATCCACCTGTATATCTACCACATACTGTTCAAGTTTTATAAAATAATCTTGAATCTCTCTTTAGTTGATAATTGCATATATAAAAGAATGAACAAACTAATAGAGAAGACTTGTTCTCAAAGAGGAAATCCAAGAATAATTGGAAAGATAACAAGAATAAAAAGGATAAGAATAAATTGAAATGCAATTTTGGTTACAAGATTGGTCATATAAAGCAAGATTGCTTATTCTTTAAGAAGAAACAAAATCAGAAAAAACAAAAGGAGAAACAAGCTGAAGAGGTTGGAGAGCCTACAGTGAACGCATCATTAGCAGAACGAGGCAATTTTACTTTTTCTGATGCCTTGACTACATCACAATACCAACCGTGTGAACATTTTGATGAAATTAAAAATTGAGTTTTGGATTCAGGGTGTACATTCCACATGACACTCACAAAAGGATGATTCACTACCTACAATAGCTGGAATGGAGGAATTGTCTACATGGGAAATGATAATGCATGTGAAATTGTTGGGAAAGGTTCATTAAAGTTTAAAGATGGAATTGTCACTTCTCCAAAGAATGTGAGACATGTACCCACAATTAACAGGAATATAATATCCCTAGGGATGATGGATTCAATTGTATTTGAGTATCATGGCTTCGAAGGCAAAATTGAATTAAAGAAAGATTCAAGAACTTTCCTCGGTGGAATAAAGACAAATGGTCTTCAATTGATTAAATATTTTTAGAAATTTTAATCTGCCTTAATAGTTTCCAACACTATACAAACGGAAGGGGATCTTTGGTATAAAAGGTAATCATACATAAGTAGTAAAGGCACAAGGATTCTATCTAAGCAAGAGTTATTACCTAGTGGCCTATGTGTAAACAAAGTTTCTGTGAACATTGCATCATTGGAAAAGCTACTAGACAACGATTCTCTAAAGTTGAACACCCAACAAAAAAATTCTTGATTATATACACTCAGATTCTTAGGGACCATCTCAAATACCATCACTTAATGGATCTAGGTATTTTCTATCTTTTATGGATGATGTTTTGAGAAAAAGCTTGTTTTATTTTTTAAAAACTAAGGATCAAACACTTGATAAGTTCAAGGAGTGAGAAAATATGGTAGAGAAAAAAACTTAAAAAAATTAAATGCCTTAATATAGACAATGGTTTAGAATTTTGCAATGAATAATTTAATAATATTTGCAAACGACATGGAATTCTTAGACACAGAATGGTTAGATATACCTTTCAGCAAAATGGGGTAAGTTAAAAAATTAAACAGAATAATAATGGATAGACTTAGAAGCCAAATATCAGATGGAATGATGATTGGAAGGTTTTGGATTGAAATTGTACTCTATTGGTAGCTACCAAAAGATGTTATCTTATTCCACTTAATTCGGGCTCGTTTTATGATTTTATATGTTTATTTTGTGATTTTATAGGTATCGAGCACTTAGAGAGTAGAATTGACTATTGAAGTAGAAACTGGGCCAAAACGAACCCAAATGAAGCTCTGGAACATCAACAAAAATTAAAAGATGAAAAATTACAAAATTTTCCTCTGGTTGAAGCGCTACAACGCTTAGATGGCGCTACACTCAGTGAAAAATTTAGTAGCTGCACTTTGGGCTAACGTCGCAACGTTACCCTATAGCGCTTCGAAGCTTCGATCATCAGTGGAAGAAGATGAACTGCCTTAGTTTTGGGCAATCACGCATAGCGCCGAACACCAAGATCGTGACGCTCTGCGGTTTCTATAAATATGCCTTTTTCTACATTAGGTCAAATCATTCAAATTTCTGCAGCCTCCAACACAATTTTCTTTTTGTATTTTCCCTTTCATACTATTTTCTTTTTATATTTTGGTTCCTAGACATTGGATTTGATCTTGGTACACCATGAGTAGCTAGGTAAGTCTTTTTCTAGCTTAGGATAGGATAGAAACCCATGAATTTTGGTTGTCAGACTTATTCTCATTGTTTACTGGATTTTTATTGCTCTTGAATGAAGTACAACTTCTATGCATTAAGTTTGTGAGAAATTTGGCCAATTCTCATTTATTCTTTGTTAGGCTAGAGGAAAAATGCATCTAATGTGTTAATCTCAAAAGGGAAAAGCGTTAAAATATGTTTAGGTATGGATTCTAGGTTGTTTTAAAGTATGTTTGGGGATGGATTCTAGGTTGTTTTAAAGTATGTTTGGGTATGGATTCTAGGTTGTAAAGGTCAGTCATTTCACAAAATTGCATGATTAATTAATTTCAAGAACGAAAATGATTAGTAATTTAGGCTATCCGAATTATTAATCGTCTTAACTTGATTACTTTACTTAAGGTGGGTGGTTAGTCGGTATGGACACTTTCAAACCCAGTTGATCGAGCATCTATATTAATTAGGTAACTAATTAATAAATCTAGGCATTAGCTTTGGTCTTTTGGGCAAACAGGCTAAGAATAAAAAGACGCAAGCAAGAGTTCCATGATCAATCAACATGAATGGGTGGAATCCAAATTCCCTAAGCTATGATTTTGATTGATTCAATCTTGTATCTTAATTTCGCTCCTTATGAAGATATAATCTCAATGGCTATTTTTTTCTCTTAATTCAGACTGATTAACAAACTTGTAACAGAATTGTAAATCTATATAAATGTGTAACATTCAAATTATTTTATAACTTTACTTCAGTTTGTACAAGATCTGTAAGAAGAAAAGAATACTTATCATTTTCCTAGTCTTCAATAAAGATCTAGCTCTCTTCCCATGGATGTAGGCACCTCCTCCCCGAATCACGTACATCATTGTGTATATCTCTTCTTTCGAATTCTCTTTACTCCATTGTATGCTTGAATCATTTCTTCGTTATCTGCAAATCTTGCCAAGAACAGAGAAGGGTTAGAGAGAGTTGAGAGGGTTTCAGAAACGTGAGTTAGAGAGAGAAAGAAAGTTTTGTTTACCTAAAGAAATTTCCATTTGCTCATCACATTTCCATCAGATCAGTGTTAGTGGTCTTCACCACGTGTTGATCTCTGAGTTGAGGTTCGTAGCTCTTCCTAAGCCTTTCCTTTCACCTAACAACGAATTGGATCAACCTTCCTTCTCTACTTGGGCCTGAAAAATAATAAGTTTGCCCAACAAATTGGTATCAGAGTAAAGACAATAAAAGACTTCAGTTCTTGGAGAATCAAGATTCAAGATTCACAATCAAAGGGCAATTACATCCTAATTTCAACTCTAATGACTCTAGCAAATTTACAGACCATTTTTCACACATTAATCCTCAAAAACATGTGAGTAATTACAAATTAATACTACAAAAAAAACTTAATTTAATTGCCAAAACCTAAAAACCATTTTAGTTTCCAAATTTTATCTAATAAATTGATACCCACCACATGCATTTGAGTAAAATTAAAACATGCTTTGATACCACATGATGAAAAAGTAGGCATGCGTAGCGGCATTGAGGATCAATTGTACACTAATTGCATAAATTAAACATACAAACATACAACCCTAAATTAGTTAATTAGGTTTTTTAGAAACATTACCTTTAAAGCTCCCGAAACTCGTCTATCTCTGCTCGAACACGAACCGGACAACCACTAGAGTTGACCTACTATCCTCTGGACTCAGAACCATGTTTTGGGACCCGATGGATGAAGAACCCGAGAGAGAGAAAAAAAGATGGAAATAGTAGAGTGAAATTTGGGTTGGGTTCGATTTTTTTCAGCCCAATTTTTCAAAACTAATTTTGCAAAATTTCCAAAAGTCTTTGATCCAAAATGGCAAGCCCATATTATTTATAGAAAATGACCATGCAAAATTGCATAAAATATCTTCATAAAAACCCAACACCTAGAATCCACTATCTAAGTGGGTTTAATGTCTCCACTATAAGCTAACACCTAGCCCACTATTTTGTTAGTGAAATTATCCAACAAAAGTTTAGATTTTCCCACTAACTTTATTCAGAGGGCAAAATAGTCATTTGGTCAAAGTCACACTTTGACCAAAAAGTCAACATTTTGACTTTTTATAATTTTTTCCGTGTTGACTAATTTTGACCTCCTAAGCATGAATCCGCATTCATTTTCTCGAAATTCAAATCACATTTGAATATAAGGTCGGTCAAAGTTTCACTTTTCAAAGTTGTATCTCTAAATTGAAAACCGACTACTATATCCCATATACTTGTCTGTTTCTCTCTCTTCACTTAATTCGAACAATTCGAATCAATCTATCATACTGTTCTAAGTTTATTCCATATGAGCTAGTAGAGGAACCTAATGAACCTATAGATCATGGGCTCCAACGATCTGAGATTAGCTGGCTAAACTCTTTAGACGAAGCTAATCAACATTCGTTAACTAACGGGTCATTCCACAATAGTCCTGTAGTTGCACTCCCCTCATTATAGATATATTTTCATCTATATGATATAACCATGATTAGTAAGCTAATCCTTCACAGTTTGTTTGTAATCTCAACTGGGTCATAAAAACCGTTTTACCCTTGAGACTACATCTTGTTCCTTAAGTTCCATTGATCCTCTAATGAACAATTGGTTTAAGGTCCAACCTTTTAACCGAACCCCTCTTGGGCCAATGAGAGGGTGGGACCCTTTGTTCAAAACCTGGATTCAGTACTAAAGGGAACAACCTATCTACCATCCCTATAAAGGGTAGGAGTGAATTCCGTCTTGCACCCCATGTTCCCAGCGATCCACCTAATTTTACCCCTGAAATGGGAGGTTTATTGGGCCAGTGATAATGAGCTTCCCTCACCTATGCAGATCTAAGGATCATTCCGAGTGAACAGGAGTTCATAGTTAGCTCAGGATTAAGATTAAGTTACCTAGGTCATCAAATAATGAAATAGTCAGTTTTATACATAAAACGACATTTAGAACGTAAAAAGTGACTATTTCATGGTTCAGTCTTATGTAAACTCTTTACATAGGATGCCCCCACTTTCATTTCTCTACATGAATGTTTTAGGATCACATCGTTTGTACTAACTACAAAATGGGCCGCATTCATAGTGTCCCTAGAATAAGGCGCCCAACCTTATTCATATACTATAGACCATTTTGGCTATATATTTGAACTTGATCCACCTTTATGTCACAGCATAAAGTTCAAACTACATTAAATAGCCTCAGGACCTTAATTTATTGGATTCAAGATTACAGAATTTATATTTACTAAAGATTTTCTATAACAGCTTTATTGAATAAGAATATGATATTACAAACTACGAGTTTTAGGACATAAAATCCAACAAACTCCCACTTGGACTAAAACTCCTAGTAAGATCAAACGATGTTGAATTTAACTGTGAGAAATTAATATTACATATGAGTACAATAAACATATGAATATAATAAACTAGAGCATATACCCAAAAGTTCTCCCACTTGTCCTAGTTTACAAACACCGTAGACCTAAACTCTGTAGGTGACCCTTAAAAACTTTAGCCGTGGGGGTTTTTGTAAAAGGATCAGCAATGTTTTGCTCAGAAGGTATCTGGTCACGACAATGTCACCACGGTGTACGATTTCCAGGATAAAGTGATACTTGCGTTCGATGAGCTTTCCCCGTTTATGGCTTCGAGGTTCTTTTGAATTTGCAACTGCACTGCTGTTTTATTTGTTAAGGAAAAAGGATGGATCAATGCGTTTATGTATAGATTATCGGGAGTTGAATAAGTTAACAATAAAGAATAAGTATCCACTCCCACGCATTGATGACCATTTGACCAATTACAAGGAGCCTCAGTATTCTCCCAAATAGACTTACAATCTGGATATCATCAACTACGAATCAAGGAGTCGGATATACCCAAGACTGCTTTCCGAACAAGATATGGGGATTATGAATTCGTCGTGATGCCCTTTGGATTAACGTATGCCCCCGCAACCTTCATGGACTTGATGAATGGAATTTTTAAGGACCATCTTGATAACTTTGTGATCGTATTTATAAATGATATTCCAAGTCAGAGGCAAAACATGAAAGAAAACATCTTAGGGACGTCCTTTCCATATTAAGAAATGAAAAGTTGTATGCCAAATTCTCCAAGTGTGAGTTTTGGACGCGACAAGTTGCCTACGTAGGGAATATTGTAAAGCAAGAAGGAATCTTAGTGGATCCTGCTAAGATTGAAACGGTTATCAACTAGCCTCGCCCAACAACAAGTCAGCAAGGTGTGAAGCTTCCTTGGATTAGTAGGATATTATAGACAATTTGTGAAGAATTTCTTAAGTATAGCATTACCCTTAACCAACCTCACGAAGAAGAATAATCCTTTTTTCTGGAACCAAGCATGTCAGAAAAGCTTCCAGGAACTAAAAGAAAGGTTGACCACAGCCCCTATTCTCACCATACCTGATGGATCAAGGGGTTTAACTATGTACAGTGATGCATCGAAGAAGGGGCTTGGTTGTGTATTGATGCAACACGGAAAGGTAATAGCATATGCTTCAAGACAACTAAAACCTTATGAACAAAATTATCCCGTTCATGACTCGAAGTTAGCTGTCGTAGTCTTTGCCTTAAAGATATGGAGACATTACTTATATGGGGAAAAGATCCAAATTTATACAGATCATAAAAGCCTTAAGTACTTCTTTACCCAAAAAGAGTTAAATATGAGGCAACGAAGATGGTTAGAATTAGTCAAAGACTATGACTGTTGAATTTCCTCTTATCCATCCAGGGAAAAGCTAACATTATTGCTGATGCTCTTAGCAGAAAGTCAGCACATATAGCAGCTCTAAGTACCATCTCCAAACACATAATAGATGATCTTGAAAGAGCTGAGATCTCACTAATACCAGACACCTTCACAACTCGAATAGCATAGTTAATTGTAAGACCTGCATTAAGGAAAAGGATAATTGATGCATAACAAATAGATAAACACATAAACAAACAACTGCAGTTAGAAAATGGAGAAACCAATCAATTCTCTACAGCCCCAGACTCTGCACTCCTCTACCAATGGGCGTCTATGTGTACCAGATGATGAAGAAATTCAAGAAAGAAATACTGAAGGAAAGCTCATGAATCATGCTTTTCAATACATTCTGGGAGTACCAAAATGTATCGAGACTGAGAGCACATTACTGGTGGTCTAACATGAAAAAGGATATAGCCGACTATGTAAGTAAATGTTTGGTTTGTCAACAGGTGAAAGCTCTACAGCAATGACCACAAGGACTCCTCCAGCTTCTAAATGTTCCAGAATGGAATGGGAACATATTTCTATGGACTTCATCTCAGGACTCCCGAGAACTGTTAAAGGCCACAACATGATTTGGGTGATTGTAGATCGACTCACCAAATCGACCCACTTCCTACCATCAAAACTACTCACACTACGGAAGCACTAGCTCAAATGTACTTAAAAGAGGTTCATCCGATTACATGGAATCCCAGTATCAATTGTTTCAGATCGAGAACCCTCGTCGTCTCCAAGTTTTTGGAAAAGTTTACAGAAAGCAATGGGCACACAGCTAAATTTCAGCACAGCCTTCCACCCACAAACTGATGGCCAAACAGAACGAGTTAATCAAATCTTAGAAGACTTGTTGAGGGCATGTACTTTGGATTTTACTGGAGCATGGGATTCGCAGATACATCTTATAGAATTTGCTTATAATAATAGTTATCAGGCGATAATTGGTATGGCTCCCTTCGAAGCCTTATACAGAAAGAAATGCAGATCTTCTATATACTGGGATGAAGTCGGGGAGCGAACACTACTAGGGCTTGAATTAGTGCAGCAAACATCAGAGTCAATTAAGCTAATTCGGGAAAGAATGCGAACAGCTCAAAGCAGACAGAAGAATTATGCTGATAACCGTCGAAAAGAGCTGGAATTCAAAGTAGGAGATCATGTATTTCTAAAGGTAGCACCAATGAAGGGCATTATGCGTTTCGAACGAAAAGGCAAGCTTAGCCCTTGCTTCATTGGACCTTTTGAAATATTAGAACGTATTGGACAAGTAGCTTATCGATTAGTATTACCACCTACCTTTTCTACAATACATAATGTCTTTCATGTATCGATGCTTCGAAAATATGTGTTTGACCCATCAATGTAGTAAATTATGAACCTTTACAAATAAGTGAAAACTTGGAATATGAGAAGACTCCGGTTTGCATCCTAGCAAGAGAGAAGAAGTCACTTCGTAATCAGGAAATAAGTTTAGTGAAGGTTCTCTGGAGAAATCAGCAAGTAGAAGAAGTTACATGGGAATGAGAAGAAGAGATGAAAGTCAAATACCCTTATCTGTTTAAGAACCAAGAAACTTTCGAGGACGAAAGTTCTTAAGTGGGGGAAGAATGTAACAACCCAGATTTGTACGCATATAGGAAATTAAATGCCAAATATTAAGCAGAACGAAATTTTATTTAAAGGGTGGAAATTTAGAAGGGGAAAAATAGGAAATTTATTCATTATCCAAAAATAATGAATAAGGGAGCAGAATCAGGGAGAATTAATTAGAAGTTGGACGCTTGCTAATTCAGGAGACAACGGGCAGTAGATAACTTTTTGTTTGGGCACTGCTCATTGGAAGAATTGGAGGTGAATTAATTACCCATATACTCTTAAAATTTGAAAGAGTTAAAAAGAGGAAGTGAAATCCACAAGCAGTGAAGGCAACCACGCGTGAAAACTAGCGAGATTGGAGAGAAAATTGGAGAGAGGGAGAGTAAAGAGAGCGAGATTCTCAGCGAGACAATGGGAGAGAGTGGAAGCGGGAGCGAAAGCGAGAATAGGTGCGAGAGTAGTGAGAGCGAAAGTCGCGAGAGGCAAACCAGTGAGAAAGCTGGAGAGAGCGAGATTCTGAGACATCTATATACAATGGATGTTCTATTTCTTACATTACTCACTTCTTTACAGCATATGAGTAGCTAAACTAGTTTGAATTGGGTTTTGAGAGGAACTTAGCTAACATGAATCCTAGAGTTCATTGCTGCGATTGTTTGTTTTATATCGTCAAATACCCCTTTAAGAGTTACTTGAGAGAGAATCTAAAGAAAACCTAAATGTCTTTGAGAGAGGCAGGTTAGATATCTGACTTTAAAGAGCAAGATTCACCATGTCTCAATCACAATATTCTTCAGTAACAGAAAAGAACTTCAGCGGATGTGAAAAAGTAATGTGTAGAGTAGGAAGTTCTATGAGGTTAAAGAGAAAAGCTCGGGGTAAGGTGCTGTCCAAATTTCGCCCAAATTTCCTTTTTTGATTTAAAAAGGGAAAGCTCTACTGATCAAATCATAAAGAATAATAAGATATTAGATCACAGTCAAGGAAAGTAGTTTATACTCACCCTTTCTTAATAGTTCTATATGTTAGTGTACCTTTATTGTGTTGATGTTATGTTAATTGTTTATCATTGCATTACATGTTAGAAACGTTTTCTACAAGGGACCCCCATGCATTATGTTTGTTCACGATTACGTTAAAATCAAGTTTTTAATTAGGTGTAAGTTATGCTTCCAGTCTATCTTAACGTTTATGTTAATGGTTGATGTTGGATGAACTCTGTCCCTACTGAACTCTGCATGACCGCTAATCATAGATGGGTTAGTTTCCGCTTAAGTCCTCACTACCTATCACGGCGGAGAATTATTATTGCTTCCAGGGCTGGTAGAGGCATGTAATGGTTTGCAACCCCTTCAAGCTTAATTCTACGTTATGTTTACAACTAGGGACTAGCAGGGTATGGTATGGTTGCACTCCTCTCTGTCCAATTTACTTACGTTTATGGTAATGGTTTGATGTTATGGCATGCGACTCTGGCTCTATATACTGCTGACCCGCCTAAATCTATGTCAGGTATGGTGTTAGTTTTCTCGCTTAA